>NC_057702.1:1859699-1894407 GCF_014466175.1 Vespula pensylvanica | reverse complement strand
GCAGAACCAATAGAATTCTTTTTCAAAGAAAGAAGGTATACACCCCCCCAATGATCGACTCGATAGAGCGTGCCACTTCTTCGCATATCATGTTATCCTATTACAAATCTAGATTTGCAGGAAAAATTTTCGCAGAACCAATAGAATTCGTTTTCAAAGAAAGAAGGTATACACCCCCAATGATCGACTCGATGGAGCGTGCCACCTCCTCGCATATCATGTTATCCTATTACAAATCTAGATTTGCAGGAAATAATTTTCGCAGAACCAATATAATTCTTATTCAAAGAAAGAAGGTATACACCCCCGAAGATCAATACGATGGATCGTGCCATCTCCTCGCATATCAATATTATCCTATTACAAATCCAGATTTGGAGAAAAAATTTTCGTAGAACCAATAGATTATATTTTCAAAGAAAGGAGGTATACACTTACCTGGCATTAGGGTTATTGCGAGTGCCACTTCTTCGCGTGTCATGGTATCCGCTTAGATAACCCGATGAATAAGGGAATAAACAAGAGACTACTGTTATGGGAGAGGGTGTGATTTGTTGGGGTATTTTATAAAGAATGCATGTAATATCTTTTAATGGGATTTATTTTCATTTTCATTTTTTTCATGAGAAGTACATTGTATTCAATAATTATAAACTTAATCGCTTTGAAAACTTGCGCTATAACATAATATAATATGTTTATAATGCAAAATTTTATTAATAATTTAATGGTAACGCAATACAATACAATTTGTCATTAAGTATAACTGTAATAAAATTTCATTCTCTCTCCCTCCCTCTCTCTGTCTCTCTCTCTCTCTCTCTCTCTCTCTCTCTCTCTCTCTCTCTCTCTCTCTCTCTCTCTATCATTCTCACTTTTTCGCAGTTACATTTTACAAATAAATGCATTTTCTTATGATATACATGATTTCCTATTGTTTCATATACTCTTGATAATAATTCTGTATTCTATGGTTCTAAAGATGTAGGTCCGATGATTTCCAAGTGTTCCCATCCTTCTGATAAGATTTCAAACTGCTTTGATTAACTCGAAGAATAATTATATTATCCAACGAAGCGTAGCGTGAGTCATATTGGAGTTAAACGATTTGTCGTCCATGGACAGTTGACTTCCGTGCGTGTGCCTTCATATGGGACTCCTTTGTCTTGTATATTATTCTTCCCCCGTCAATCTCCGGTCAATCTCAACGTTATTTCTCTTCCGATGAATTATTATTAATACGATGATAACGAGCTCGTATTCTTATAATTTTTAATGGATGCTTCTGTCCAGTCGATCTAGGCACTCTTGGTAACACTTGGTTTTTCAGGTCTCAACGTAGATTGTTTCTGTAACAATACATAGAAATATAATTAAAAAAAATGTTCTATATAAATATTAAAATTTTTGAAAAAAATCGAAATGTTATTGTTACATTAATAAATAAAATTATTTAAGAAAAATACTAAGCAAATTTTAGTTCTGGGTCGCGTCGCAACTTACCTTGAAATTGATAAAAAAATAATTTAGAAAGATTAATAAGAAAATTTTCAAATTCTCTAAAATAAATCGTAATTTTTATCTACTTCTTCGTCACTGGTCTTCGTAATTTCTCTCTCTCTCTCTCTCTCTCTCTCTCTCTCTCTGTCTCTCTCTTTATCTTACTCGCGCACAAGCGTATATACAAAAGCAGAGATTTCTTGTTGGAGTCTTAAGACTGGGCACGAGTGACTGATGACGACGAAAATAACTCTGTTCCATCTTTCCTTAGCACGGATCCACGTGTGTACCGTAAACTCGTCGGGACGTTCCAGCGATTTGCATGGAAAATATCCTATATTTATATAAAACTATAACAAATAAAGAAAAAGAGAGAGAGAGAGAGACACACAGAGAAAGATAGAGATAGAGGAAGAGAAAGAGAAAACGAGACATAGATAAAACGAAACTTCTCAGAGATACAAATTATCTATCCTTACCTCTTGGAAACGTCGAATCGCAATCGTTCGTTTTGGTTCCCAAGAGAAAGCATCTTCATTTTGGAGTTAGGAGGAAGTTGTTAGCTCGCCAGAGATGACCTCATGCTTCCGGGAACTTAGCTCTGATGTTAGCTGGCAATATTGTATAATCTGTCATCTCTCTCTCTCTCTTTCTCGTTCTCTTTATCTCTTTTTCTGATTGCACATTTATCTGAAACTATGAATAATCAGCAAAAAAAAAAAAAAAGAGAAAAAAAAGGAAAGAGAATCTCGTTAATATTCAGCGAAAAATCATTTTTAATTTAAATTATTGAGGGCGATTTGATTGTAAAAATGGAGGAAGGTGCTATACGATATTATTTCTACCGTAAAATTTAAATATACGTTTATAACATGCGTATCTCGTTTATATTCCATTCGAAATAAGATTATCGATCAAACTCGATCGCTATCGATGATTCTCAACACTTTTTCTTTAAACTGATCGTTAGTAGCCAGCTTGCTGTAACCAAGAACGCGTTCGATATCGTGTTGTTGAAATCAAGTCAAGAGGAGGAAACTAACCACCGATATTCACGATAATCGGTCCCTCTCTCTTTTTAAAGGGAGTGAAAAAGAAAATAAAAAGGAAAGGAAAAAGAAAGGTAAAAAAACGAAAAACAACAAGTAAAAAGAGAAAAAGGAAGGAAAAAGGAAGATAGAAAAAAGGAAAAAAAGAAGAAGAAACACGAGAAAATACGATCGATCTGGAATACCTCATCTCCTTTTCTTCTCTCTTTAGCTTCGAGGCGTCGACGTCGTTCAAACCCATCATCATCATTTTGACTTGATACTCGAGAATACATTCGCTTGGTCCGAGTATGCGCGAGCTATTATCTTTTGTTCCTATATAAAAAATAAAGAGAAGACAAGAAAGAGAAAGTAAAATAAAATCAAATCGAAATCATTTTTCAATCGATTTCAATCATCGTCGTACGAATAAAAATATTGTAATTATAAATTTCATGTAAATTTATATATATATATATATATATATATAGATTTATTATTATTACTATTGCAAAAGTGGAACAAGTATTAATTTATATATTTAATTTATAAATATATATATAATTTCTTGCACATACGTACGAATAAAATATTTACACACGTAAATCGATTATGTAATTCAAACGATTTCGATTCGTTATTAGTTAGAAAGAAAAAGTGAATAAAAAAAGAATTAGGTAGGATAATCTCGCGTTTCTCGCGTGCCTTCGCACCTATATACTCGCGAGAGGACGTTACTCGAACCTGTTCGCGGGCGTGCTCACTCTTCTCTGGAACCTCCTGCGAACCTGTTCGTGCTTTCACGATCTTCCCCTGGCGCGCTCTCAACCACAGCAACCTGTTTGCGCCTGCGTCTGCTGGATCGATGATCTTACTTTGCCTTTCTGTCAAAACCTATCGCCTGCGTATCGCTTCCTTCGATCTTTATCGACCAAGAGAGAAGAAAGATTATCTCTTGAAATATCTTTAAAGAAAAAATGAAAAAGAAAATTATTTTTATTATTATTATTATTATTAATATTATAAAAGTGGAACAAGTATTAATTTACAAGTTTTGAATTACATACATTATAATGTTTTTTATATATCTTGATAAATCTTAAAAGAAAATTTTTACGAATTTATTGCCATCAATTATTTAATAGAAGAAAAAAATTATTATTATTATTATTATTATTATTATTATTATTATTATTATTATTATTACTACTACTACTACTACTTATTATTGTAAGAACAGAATACCTTTCTATATTTATAATTTGCTTAATAATCTATATTGCAATTTCTCTTCATATCTTCATATAAATTCCATAAAAAATGTTAACGAATATATTTTGCCATAAATCTTGTCTAACACTATCGTTAATTATCCATCCATAGTAAGAATCCTGGAAGAGATCGTTAAGGAACGATTATTACAGGTTTGAGAAGAGAGCAATATGAAAGTCTATTAAAAGTATAGTTTCTATATATATATATATATGTATGTACATACATACATATATACATACATACATACATACATACATACATACATACATACATACATATATATATATATATATATATATATATATATATATAACTAACCATCTAATCTTATTTATCTTTCTTTTTGTTTCCAGGTCAAATCGGTCCACATGGGACAAGCAAAAGCCTAAAGAACAGCGGCCTCTTTCCGTCAACCTTTAATGTCGCCGCTAAAGCTGAAATATTTGTTAATGCAACCTGTGGCGAGGATGGGCCAGAAACTTTTTGTAAACCTTCGGAATCGTCGAGATGTGCCGTTTGTGATTCCAGAAGTCCTGACCCAGGAAAGAGACACAATATCAGCCATGCTTTAGATTCTAATCCCAGTAGATGGTGGCAAAGTCCTACTTTAGCTAGAGGAGATAATTACGAATACGTTACTATTATTCTTGATCTTAAACAAGTTAGTACAAAATTAATACATATTTTTTCTTTTTTTTTTTTTTTTAATTATCATGTTAATTTAACTGATACGAAAAAATAATTAACATTTTTCGTAAGTTCGTTATACATTTACATATACAGGATGGATCAATCTGAAGAAAAAAAAAAAAAGAAACGAAAGACCTTTCACGATCTGTATCATAGATCGAAATCACTTTTCTGTCGGCTTCTGAGAGGCATCGAAGCAACGTCCTCATTACCGAGAGCTTCTTCTCTTGGGAAGTTAAGGGAAAAAAAGAGGAAAGAAAAAAGGAAAGAAAGAAAAATAAAAAAAGAAAAACAAAAAAAGGAAAGAACGAAAAAAAAAGAAATAAGAAAAGATGACCACGATGCTCGTTAAAGGTAGTTTTTCGCCAGTGGCCTTCACGATTTCTTAAAGGGCCTCCAAGAGAGAACCTGAGTCAGTTTTATACCTGCGAACAACAACGTGAGATTCTTAGAAAGAACAATTTCTCTCTCTCTCTCTCTCTCTCTCTATCTCCCTCTCTTTCTCTTTCCCTCTCTTTCTCTTTGTATCGCTCGTTTTATCGTCCCTCAGCATCATACTACCTCACTTTTCTCCTTTCTACTATTTTACCCTCTGTAAACCGACAAAAGGGGCATAAATTGGAAGCCGAAGAAATGAAGTTAACGAACGTCCTGAAACACGGTCTTATGATTTCTCTAGAGGCTTTCATTTTTCTTTTCGTCGCGTTAATTGCTCTTTCATTCTCATTTCTCTTTAAAAAAAAAAAAAAAAAAAAAAAGAAAGAAAAGAAAAGAAAAATTCAACGAAGAAAGAGAAAAAGAAAGATAAAATAATATGTCAAAAACATCTCGTTAACTATGAATACACCTACGCTTATGTTAAATCGCTGAAGGTAGGTAATTGATACGTTAATAAGAGGATAAAGCTACACGAAGAACAGGTACACCCTTTAGTAATGAACATGTTAAGATAGGCGAAATCTCGACGTGTAATTAGAGGACGAGTATATAAGCCTTAGAGCTCTCTTCCCTCTAATTGGTTCCTGATTGCAAGGCTAATCCCTTACGTATTCACTATTTCACATATATATATATATATGTATTTCCATACATATTTATATGTATATCTTAAAAGAAAGATCAAGATTCCCTATACTTTATAAAGGACGATTTCTTGATAATGATTAATTAAGAAGGCTCGTTTTTACTTTCCGGTACGCGTAAACGTAGCCGAGAAGAAGATTTGTGTCTTCGTAACTTGAAATTTCCATATGACAATTTCTAATTATTTATGCGACTATAAATTGTAAGATGGATTTTATATCGATCGGGGTTATCTTTCTGAGATCTTAATTATCATGTGTGAGTAGGTTGATATGTGTATATATGTATATATACATATATACGTATCATATTTCATTCAAGATTCAAATTAAATGTTAAAACTAACAAGTTAGAAATGTGATTTAGATCTTAAAATGACAATTTCAATATTACAATCATGATTTATAAATCGAGATATGCAATTTTTAATTAATAATATGATATGAATATTAATTTTTACATCTTACATGTTTTTTTTTTTTTTGTTGAATATATTTATCGATTATCGACGATACGACACGTTTTAAATTCCTTTTATTAGAGTCGATCTTTCATCTCATTTGTTTCCAACTCGCTGACAAGGATTTATCGTGTTGCATTGTGATACAGAGTAATATAAATCATTCGACTTGAAAGAGGAAGAGAGAGAGAAAGAGAAAGAGAGAGAGAGAGAGAGAGAAAGAGAGAGAAGAGATGAAACGTCTGGTGGGTGGTGCGATATACGTCGAGAAATTTTTCAATCGTAGAGTATGGATATCGCGAATGATTATGCTAATCGACGGATAAGCAGGGCGCAGAGAAAGAGAGAGAGTGAAGGAGAGAGAGAAAAAGAGAGAAAGCATATTTATGAGTCTCGTTAACGTTCATTGCGCTTATTAATTTTATGACCGGCCAGATCCGCTTCTATTTTTTTCTTTCGATCAATGAACCCCCATATTTCGATCTCTCTTTCTCTCTTTCTCTGTCTCTCTTATTTTTCTATTAATATTTACCGGAAACCTGGAATTTCTAAGATATTTACGTAAATATCTGTACGTTTCGTTATTAATATAAGAGATAACAACGTAGCATAACTAGAAAAAAGGTATCTTTGTCGGTTCGCTATTAGATATCGATATCAGATTGATATTCGCGTCGATAATAATATTTCAATCATTTAGATATTGGAAACACGCTAGAAATCTTTTCCTCTACTTTTCCTTATATATTTTTTTACATTATCGACGAATTTGTTCCATTCGAACATGTCTTGCGTACTTTTCTTATTTTCTTTTCTTGCGTAATAAGAAGAACGAAAACGATAAGAATATTAATAAAAAAATAATTAATTATTAGTTGACTCTATAAAATATCATTTAATTTATTAACACGAAGTACTCTCTGATATAAGTCCTACGTGTATAATAAAATCCATAAAATTCCAAGCGATTCAAAAATAATTTGCGAGGAAAGTATCATCGAACCATTTTTTAATTCTTCCGAAAATATTTTTTTCTTGAATTAAAGTAAGATAGAACGAAAAGAAAAAAGAAGAGAAAAAGGAAGAAAAAAAGAAAGAATACATAGTTCATCGACTTCAAAATTATCCTATTACTATATCCAACGAGATTACGTAACAAACTCGAAACGTCTCAGCTTGCTCGTCGAGCTATTCGCGGACTTGCAGGAAAAAGAAAACGGTAAAAGAAAAAGGAGAAAGAGAGAAGAAAAAAGAAAGTAAAGAAAAAAAGAAAATATTTGCAAAGAAGTCACTTGGGTGGTTCGTTGATGTTGTGATTCTAACTTTAAATTTAAACATCTGTTAACGCTACTGATTGGCACGGGAAGACGAGTCATCGCCTTGGCCTGATGACTAAAGACGAAATAAGAATAATATGTGCGTGTGAGTGTGTGTGTGTGTATATATATATAAAGAACAAATAAAAAAGAAAAAAGAAAAAAGAAGAAAAAGCAAAAAAAGAAAAGAACGAACCTCCCACGTGAAAACGAGTAGCGAAATAAATTAATTCGTTCGTACCTAAAAAGGTTCCACGTAGTTCAGAAAGAAGAGAGTAATGGTAGACGCATACAAATGTTTAACAAACATGAACAGTGATTACCATGGCGGCCTCTAACACGACCCCTTTTGTACAGAGAGAAAAGGAGTGGCTTTAGCTTGAAAAGAGTATTACACGGATAAACTGCTACTAACTTTGACTTTCTCTCTCTTTCTTTTTCTCTTTGACATACGCACTCTGTCACAGTCTCATTGTCTTTTTACCCTTTTTATTGGATTCTTCCAACCCTCCTCGTTATAATTGTACATTAATCTCCTCTATTTCTTACCATTTTGTTGCTCCAAACTGCATACCTCCCGACACTACTCTTATTTCTTTGACACAGTGAAAATAAATCATTTTGAAATATGTATATTTTCTTTGAATGGAAAGAAATGACTCTTTTTTTATATTGTTGTAATTTGTTTTTTTTTAAATGGATCAAGTTAAAAATAATCTTTAAATATTAACAATCATAGAATGATAGAAGTATCACAATGATTCTAATAATCATTAGATCATAGTATTACGTGGATTTTAATAAATGTGATTTTTAATATAATAATTAGAATAGATAAATGATAATAATTTCAATATTTTATAATTAAAATTATTATTAATATAATTATTAATATAATAATTGATAAATGATCAAATTGAAAATATTCCGATGAAGTCATTCAAAAGAGAAACTGTAAAAAATAAAAAAAAATAATAATAAAAAAATAAAAAATAACTAAAAAAAAAAATTAAATAAAATCAAAATACTAGTTCGAACAAGGAGTTTAGAATGAATCATCATCGTGTTGTTATTATTCTCTCCTATTAAAATCCACGTTGGTATGAACGAAGGAAAAAGACGAAGTCACGAAAATAATGGCTTCGTGGGGTTGGAAGATCGCCCTTTCGCGAACTTGTTCCTCCTTTTCAGTCGAGCTTGCTCATGCGTCGTGTGCAAAGCTAAAGGGTGATAGGTCGAAAGGCGAGGGCTATGGTGCTTCTTTTATCGGGACTTTATGATCGTGGGACGAGGATCACGATAGAGAGCATCTGCACCAACCTGTGTGTATTAACATTCGCATGAGTTTACATACGCACGTATGCATGTAAATATATATGCGTGTGTGTGTGTGTGTGTGTATGCATGTGTATATGTTAAACTATTTAAAATATTTAAATATCACTTTCATTAATATTGATATCATTAAAAATAATATTTAAATAATATAATTTTGTCCTTATATATAAAATTAAATATTATAATATTATTAACAAAAAAACACACAAAAATGAAATTTCAAAGAAAGATTCTGAAACAGAATTTTCTTTGCATCTCCGAACAAAGTCATTAATCTTAACAAACACATAAACACTCACACATATATATAAAAGATCCTGAAATTCGTCGGCTTTTATCGTTTGCTCCGAAAGAAACATTGCAAAGAATTTAAAACACGAGGATCGTTCGAAAGAAAGAAAGAGAAGAATGATCGAGTCGAAATCACCTGAAGTTCTGCTCTCTCATCGATTTATTTCTGGGTGTGTGTGTGTATGTTTGTGTGTCTTTATGTGTATATAAATGTGCAAGGGCCAAGTAAGAGCATGGCGTCACGAATTTACCTCGTAATTCAATTCCCACGGCCGATGGCGATAATTACAGAGCTCGATGTTAGAAGCAAGCACCATCATCGACACGATGCCGCCATCCTTTTACCCTTTTCCTTTTACCGCATGCCAATTGATCGTCCTTCCTGTTCATTCGCTATATTTTTTTTTATTTACATTTTCATCCTTTGTTCTGTTCTTTTCTTTAGTTCTATTTTTATTGTCCTCGATATTTTTTTCAATTTTTTTTTCTCTGAAATAAATTGATCCAACATAATTACTTTCCTCGAACTGTTTCGGAAATATAAGGGATGAAACATGGATAGCGTTCAATTCGAATAACTTTAATCACAAAGTAATTGTCTATATACATATCAATGAATACAAAACAAAAATATAAATAATGATAAATTAATAAAAATTAAAAGATGATTAAGATATGATCTATAAAATTTATGAGACAGCTTCTTTAATTAAAGGGACAAAAAATCATAGATGAAATTCAATTTTGGTGATGAACGAATATATTTATAATGGATGAGAATTTCTCGTGTCGGCAATGGCGAGAAACGTGGTCTGCGAGATAAAGAAAAGAGGAACGGAATGGGAGAAGCTCTGAGAAAGAATAAACGCAGTAGGTACTCGACCGTTTATGGAGAGGCAAGACCTTATGCTGCACCGCAGGTATATCGCCGTAGGTATTTACCCGCGTGCAGCTTCTACACGATACCTGCATACTTTCCGACTCCTTCGAGTATATACCAACACCGAACTCTTTCTCTCTTTCTCTCTCTACAAACGTTTGCGAATATCAGAACCCTCTTAAAAAAAAGGAATCACAAAAAAAATTACCAAAAGAATTTCTCTCCTAAGAAGTAAGAAAAAAATAAAAAAAAAAAATTGCAGAACAAAATTAATCGTCAAATTCACAAATTATTTTCGTCCAATTGAAAATCTTATTTTTGTTTATTGTCGAAATCACGTTTGTTATCGAAATAAGAAAGATTACATGAACAATTGCGATCGATCGATCGTTTGTTCTCTTCAATTTTAATGATATTATTGATTATCAGAAAAGTCAAACCTATAACATAACAGCG
This sequence comes from Vespula pensylvanica, assembly GCF_014466175.1. Taxonomy (NCBI): domain Eukaryota; kingdom Metazoa; phylum Arthropoda; class Insecta; order Hymenoptera; family Vespidae; genus Vespula; species Vespula pensylvanica. Next base: position 1,884,090 of record NC_057702.1, on the reverse strand, counting down.
AAACCTATAACAAAAGGTATTTTAAACTTTAAAATTGAGTCATGTCAAATACGAGCCCTGAGTGAAACTCATTGGGCTCGTAAAATGGACGCTCCTGGACCACCCAGTACCCTACGATAATACGTTTCTTCGGACTTTCTCGAGTAATGAAGGCGATTCTCTTGGTAACGAGCGTGCCTCACGGTCCTTAGAAACCACGAGGCATACAGTCGCGTAACTGTTTTAACTACCAACAAAATTCTATGATATCTACATAAGAAAAGAAGATCCAAAATATATTTAGAAATTATTTGAAAAAAGAAAATTGCTTGTCCTTTTCTCTTTATCTTTAATTTCCGTGAGGATCTTTAGCCGATAAAAATTACTATAATTGATCACATAATTCATTCTTTTTTATCATCAAGTTCGTGCACTTCCGGTCATAGATAGAAATTCATATCCGTATTCATTCACATACACACATATATGTATATAATAAATCGTGTCGAGCTTGCTGACTTCCTCGTGAACGGCCAAGCTAATTTCATTCGGTTACACTTATCAAACGAGTCCAGTTTCAGACGCGTTATGGCACGTGCACGAACGACTTTCAAAGATGAGAGTGAACTCTTTGGAGAGAGAGAGAGAGAAAGAGAAAAAGAAAGAGAAAGAAAGAGAGAGAGAGAGAGAGAGAGAGAGAGAGAGGAGAGAGAGAGAGGATATTCGAGCCAAGATCGTGTTGGCAGAAGACCAGGACTTGGAATCCTCGAGGGCAGACGGCGCGGTGTCCCACAGAACATAACTCCGGCTGTCTTCAATGTGTTACTTCGATGTGTGGGACGAGTCAACGAAAATTATATTCAATTATTTTTCGAAGCTACTTGAATTGTAAAAAGACAAGCAAAACCTTTTCTTTTTTTCCCTCTCTCTATCTTTTCATTTCTTTCTGTTTCTTTTTTATTTTTCAATTTTCACGAGAAGTTTTCGTTCATCTTTTCCTCTGTTTTTTTTTTTATCGTCATTTTCGAATACATTTTTCTCTGTAATATTTTTACGATCACGAATTTTCATGGATTCTTTTCTTTCCTTTTTTTTCTTTTTTTTTTTTTTAATTATAATTCTCAAATATCTTTTTATAAATTTTCATGGAGATTTTTTGGTTATTTTCTTTTCTTTCCATAGAGGAAAATCGTGATTCGTTTTAGTTTTGGCACGTTGCCTACCACCAATGATTCTCGTTTTTCTTTTTATCTCAACGGAAAAGCAATTTGACTTTCATCCCCGCACGATTTTCAAATTGAATTTATTTTCCCTCTTACTTTCTACCTTCCTCTACACATTCCCTTTCACGTAACTCAATTCCACGTGGCATGTTATTACCACGATATTTCCCTCGTAGAATTTCTCTCGAGATGTTAGCCCGATTAATCTCTCAAGAGTTGACAGTCTGGTCCATAGATGGAAACGAAAATGAGATTTAGGATAAACTCTTCGCAGGATTTTAATCCGATTATATCTGAAAGAGATGGAAGTTTCGTTGATGACTGGAAATTCTACTTTAAATTGAACTATCGTTTTTCATCAGTTAAAATCTTTAATCTTAACGATTAGATTATTTCTTATATTATTCATTAAGAAGTCTTAGAATAACAAACGTAAATTACACGTCAGGAAACAATTATTATTTTTATCAAAAAAGAAAATGTCAAAAAATGAAGAAATTCTATTCGTAAAAATTAAACATAAAGACGAACAAAATTGAAATATTCTTAATAATTAAAGGCGATAATAAAGTAGCCGATAACGATTGATTTCTTTTATAAAAAGATTATTTACAAATAATTAACAATAAAGAAAAATCTCTTTCCCTCTCTCTCTTTCCCTCGAAAAAAAGAAAAAAGAAAAGAATAGAGAGAAGAGAAAAAAAAGTAAAATGAGGAGGATAGAGAGGATCATCCCTTTAAGGACGTAATCCAGGATGCCCTTAAAAACGTGCGCAAGAGAGGGCAGCGCTAATAAATTGGCATTGCACGGTATCTGAGAAGGTCCGTAAATGGGGTGCGTGCGGAGGTAGAGCGACAAGAAAATTTACCGGACGGCCGGTTCCTGAAGCCGTTAAGGTTCTCCAAGTGCCCCTGTTGCGTCTCAGGTACTTACTCGTTTCTCAGGGCTGGAAAGTGTCGCTACGCGGTTTACGGGAAAGAACTCTCTGCTGTCGCCTTGGTATTGCCATCGTTTCGTGGTACTCGTTAAACTTGTTACGAGATAAAGTTTTAATTAGAATTCGGACTTTAGTTTATAAAGTGATCAAAATAACATAACGTTTAATGAAAAGGAAAAAAAAATAGAAAAAAAGGAACGTGACTCGCAAAAATTAAAATTCGGATAAAACAACGAACGAAATTATTTTTTTATAAACACGCATTAAATAGAAACAAATATTAATATATTATATTTATGTGTGTCTGTGTATGTGTATATATATATATATATATATATATATATATATATTTGTTTGTTTTAAGTTTTAGAAGAAACTATTATATAATGATTATAATTTTATTAAATTTGATTGTATTAAATCGTTAGGAATAAATGAACATAATCGTTGAATATAATCGATCTATATCTGAAGCTCGTGGAAACTTGAACGGATTCAGGAATTATCGATTTTCTTCGTCGATGGATCGATCGATCGATCGTTTGCGACTATAAAGCCATTTCTGTCATTCGATGCTAATACTGGACGCGCCCTTACAAGGCTGCACGAGTTGAAGGCGACTAGCTGTCGCCTCTCACGATCGTGGGAGCCTTCTTCTAGGTCGATTCCTGACGAGACTCACTCGCTCACTACGCTTCTCCGGAGAATGTACGACTAGATACGCATTGACAAACACACACACATACATACAAAAAAAAGATTATTTCTTTCTGTGTTTGCCTGAAAAGAAGAACTCGTCTAATCGTTTCAAACGATACATTTTCTAAACTCAATGAAAAATTAATGAAAATCAATGAAAAACAATCTTCCTCTATCTAATCAATGAAAAATTAATGTTCCTTGTAATTTTTCGTCCGTATTATGAAATTAAAAGAAAGTCGAAAAAAAAATATAAAAGATGAGGGAAAAGAAAAAAAGAAAGAGAAAATGTTTCGAAGACCCTAACTTGACCTATCCTATCAGTATATATTATCTACAAGATAAGCACTAAAACATACAGTCTAACCTTGAGAGATAAATATTTGATCTTTTAGACAGAACGCATCTGTTGTGAGAGAGCCAGGTGGTAAGTTTCTAAACTTACTCGAGAATATCTTGACTTGACTTGACTGACTGTGATTAGCTTCCTTGTGAAAGATATATTAGATGGAGACATAGAAATGTCTAATAATATTTATATCGAGTTCTATATTATATTAAAATAGACTTAGATAAATAATACAAATTCTTCTTTATTTATCAAAAGAAAAATTCATTAACGTATTCATAAAAAATTCATAAAAAGTGTGGATATTTAATATCTATAAAAATCAGAAACTAAATAAATAAATGAATAAATAAACAAATAATTGTTGAAAAAAAATTTGAACGAAAGTTAACCAATAAGGTATCATATGTATATAACCATAGGTACATACATATATGTAGAAACTTAAAAAGATATATCGAAGAGATATCTACAAATACGCGAGTAAACGCGGGTACGTAAGCGAAAGGGAGTCCGGATAATTGAAGTTGGCTTCCTCGGGACTCGTAGCAGCGAGACGTTCCGGACGAAGTCCTTAGAAGGAAACGGAGCCGGGCTCTCTCGGTATCGCGGACATGCGATCTGTCTTTATGGTCCGAAAGTGGGCGTCGACTTGGTCTCACACAATGCCGGCGTAACGACGACGACAACGACAGCGACAGCGACAACGACAACGACAACAACGAAGACGAAGACGAAGACGAGAACGAGGACCACAAAGACTCAAACTGAAACGCTGAGGGTGGACCAAGATACCCCGTTGTGCGTCTTCTTCTCAATTCGAGAAACGAAATCGAGAACTACAATTCGTTTTTTGTTTACAATTTTATTTCGATGAAACCCTCATTGTATCTGACTATATCAATTGATACTTTAAATATCATCTAATTTAGTTTTATTATTTTTTTTAATATTGATTAATATTGACAGAAATATAATTTTTTATTTCTTTTTGTTACAGGTCTATCAAATCGAATATGTGATCGTGAAAGCAGCGAATTCTCCGAGACCAGCTGCATGGATACTCGAGAGATCAGTCGATAACGTGAACTTTCAACCCTGGCAGTATTACGCACCAAGCGACGAGGAATGTTGGACGAGATATTCGGCACCACCTGTGCCTGGTAAGCCGGTTTACATAAGCGACGATGAAGTCATTTGTACGAGCATTTACTCCAGGTCGACGCCTATGGAAAACGGTGAAGTACGTTTCTAATCATCATCATCATCATCATCATCATCAACATTATGATCATCATCACCATGATCATCATCACCATAATCATCTCCATCTTTCATCGCCATAATTTTTCATTCATAATTCATCATACTTCCTTAGAATCAAAATAATATCATCTCTTTTTAATAAAGCTTAACTTAAAATCAATATTAATTATAAATAATTTCTAATTTGCTAATAATTATCATTATTTCATTCATTATAAATCCATGCACTTTAATTCCAATCAATACAAATGGCTATAAATAATTGAATAAAAATTTCCAATTTCTAATTTCCTAATCGTCACTTTATAATTACTTGCAACGATTATACTCTTATCAAAGAACATTAATATAAATCAAAAGTAGGGAAAAATAATTATAATAACATAGATCAAAATTCATTTCCCTTGTCTCTAATTTCTAATACACATACACAGAGATATTAAATATCTTCTCGGCTTTAACAGAACGATGGTCATTGCCATCGTTTTATCAATAGTCGTTATAACAAACTTAAGAAGACAATTTAAAGAGAAAGAGAGACAAAGATATACATACACACACACATATATATACACACGCATAAAACGCGAGAAATCGTCCGTTATTCCGTCGCGGTGTGGTCGATCGTTAATTATCGTTCGACGTACACTGCCGGTCATATAATTACGCGATTGGATGATTAGCAGGCTCGCGATCTCAACGTTACACACCAGTGAACGAAAAGTAACAAGAGTTTGTAGATCGTCGTTAGTTCAGCGATCTTCACAAGCGAGAATGAATTTCCGTTCACGATAATTCTCGCTTATTTTCATTCGATATAAAGTCGAACGAATAATTTTATATAATTACTCTACGTATCACCGTTACTTCCAGATTAATATTTTCTCTTTCTTTCTCTCTCTTTATATATATATATATATAGTAATTATTAATTCTATGATTTGTTTTAACTTGGAAAGGTAAAAAGGAAAAAAAAAACGTTCCAAAGATTATTATTTCTTTTCTCTGTTCTTCTTTCTTTACTTTTCTTTTTTTTTAGTTACTTTCAATCTTTCCCAACATTCTAAATTCTACTTTTGTATTTTATTATAAGTATATTTTATATTATCTATCATATTTTTATATACTTTCATTATACTATTGTAAATATACTTTCTATAGAATTTTACTATAATTTTTCTATTAGAATTCGCTACGCCTTTATTAGATCATTGGTAAATGATTTTCTTTTTCTTCTTTTTTTTTTTTTTGAAACACGTTGAATGGTTTCGAGTTAAATGTACAAGAAAAATAGGAAGCAGCACCCTTTCCTTCTTACGTCTTCACCCCCTGCAGAAAGTGCAGTGTGCATTCAAACGTCCATATATGGTCAGTCAGCACCATACATGGCCGGAATGTAGGGATCGCCGTTTTTGTACCATCGATCCTTCTCTCCCCACCCCTTTTCAAGAACGATTCCTTCGTTTTCTCTCATCTCGTTTAGCGTTTGTGCACGAAAGCGATCTGATCTCAGACTCGATCTTCTTTACTCACGAGCTTTAATTGTCCATCAAAACTTCCAAGAAAATGATTAAGAAAAAATACAACAAGAAAAAGGATTAATTACAATTTCATCCGATTATCAATATAAATTACTTCTTCGATCGATCATAATTATTTTAATAATATAATCATTTAAATAAAATTTAATATTATCCCTTAGTGATTAAAATAAAAGTATAATATCATTGAATTATTATTCAATCGTTATAGCTAATATTTATTATAAGGAGAATTAGAAAGCATTCACTTCGATTACAATTCTGAACAGTAAGTTAAAATGTATCAATTTTTCCGCCTTGGACTATTGTTTACGATCACGAAAGAAAAAAAAAAGAAAAAGAAAGAAAAGAAAAGGAGAGAACTCTTAGGTGCACCCATTATCCCGAAATGCAAGTGATTGTTCTATATTTGGAACCGCGCATAGGCCCATTTGCGGAGGACGACGACGTTCTCCACTCGTTTTACCGGCGCCATTCATGGATGATTTATTTCTTCCTTGTGACATCGAATTTAATACTTTCGAAGAAGAGAGATCCGCGTACACAAACAAATAACCCACAAACACATAAAGTTTTATCAATCGTCATTAGTAATCAATTCCTATTAATTCCATGATATTTCTATAAGTAAAAAAAAAAAACAAACAAAAAAAAGAAATCAGACCAGCCAATTTTTCTTTTTTTCTATTTATTTCTTCTTTATTTTTTCTATGATTTTCTATCCACAGATAGAAAATCGATCTTTCTTTTAATCGTTTTTTAAATTTATATTCGTGTTTCAGATCCATACGCACTTGGTTAACGGTAGACCCGGTGCCCTAAATCACAGTACAACCCTTCAAGAATTTACTCAAGCAAGATACGTCAGACTTCGCTTTCAAGGTCTACGGAGGAACGGCGTTGTAATAGCCGATAAAAGAAAAGCATTTTATTCGATCAAGGAGATCAATATCGGTGGACGTTGTCTATGTTCTGGTCATGCTGCTCGTTGTCGATACAGTGTTCAACATGGGGTAAATTATCAATTTTATCTTATCCTTAATAATAATGATGCCATTTAACAACGAACATTACGCATCAATTTTTTTAAATCATTAATTTCGATATTAATAACGATATTAAACAAACAAAATTAAAGAAGATTTCCAATTGAAATTCATTTCTAATATCTCTTATAACTTTCCATAATAATAATATTTAAATTATAAGAATATTTTTATGACGATTTTTGATTCCAATCGTTTCCAATATAAATTTCTTTTCGATCATTTTTTAAAACAATTTTAAAATAATTTTGATTGAAATATTTTTCTATATAAGCATATAAGTTACTTATATTATATAAACTCGCGAAAGTCAATAACATAGATAGCTTTCAACGAAGTCGATTTTGTTGGACATTTCCGTTTGGACCGATCTCTAAAGTTAGAATCTCGTACGCAAACTAGAGAGAGAGATAAAGAGAGAGATAGAAAAAGATAGAAAGAGAGACAGACAGACAGAGAGAAAGAGAGAGAAGATTATGGTTACGGGGTTCACAGGAAATAAATCCGTCGGAAGTGCCATAAACTTGTCAGTCCTTTGTCTGGCAGCACCGCTAATGGCAGGATCTCTCGTTCCTTCCTTCGGATCGTTTCGGAACTTTGCCATTGGCTCTTCCAAAGCCACAAGGAACGTGCGAAGCTTCTTACAGTGAAATAGAAGGAAAGAGAAAGAGTTGACACGTATCAACGTTCTTTTGCGATCTCTCACGGGAATCGTGGATGCTTTCGGAACCGCATTAATTTTTTTTCCTTACACGGAGTTGCGGTTTCGTGTTCTCCTACTACTACTTGCATAAAATCTATCATGGAATTCTTTACGAACAAAGCCGTACAAAATATATTCTTTTCGAATCTTTTCAACATTGACTAGTTTTATCGATCTATTTTTTTTTTCATCTTTAAAATGTTCGTCTAATTATTAGATAACAACATAAATCTTTTCCTATTACTTTCTTTAATAAATATTCTACGTTTCGTCGTAATTATTTTCGATATAAAAAAATATATCTAAGAAAATCGTGCAATGCAAAAAGTAATCTATAGTATTTGCTTGGTCGGTGGTTAATAATAGAAACGTTACTTATCAATTTTTATAATATAAATAATTACGTTGTAAACATTTATTAATTTTTATAACCTTATAATATTCACTCTTTCCTAGTGATGTATTAATTATATAGGTATATAAATCATATTTGATAAAATTTAGTTTGATTATTTAATAAAAGAAAAAGTAGGAAAAGATATATAATCGTTGCTAGATCGAGCAAAATATTGATCTAAGAATATTAATCTAAGAGAAAAGATTTAAATTAGATATTTAAAGACAACATTAAAATGTATGTTACTATTGATCACGATCAATCGACATACTTTCTCAATATGGATAGAAACTTGGCAGCTGCATAAAATACGTATCTCAAACTGTGACTCCATATTGTTAGCATTCAGTTACAGACACACTTGCTGCCTTTGGCTTATGTGCCTCGGACACACAATAATAAAACCTTTCTTGACCTCGAGGTAAAGGCACTCCTGTCGATCTCTCGTTTGCTCTCTCTTAACGGTTGCTTGCTCTCTCTCTCTCTCTCTCTCTCTCTCTCTCTCTCTCTCTCTCTGTCTGTCTTTCTGTCTCTCTACTACTTTTTATTTTTATTCTTCTTGTCTTTCTCACTGGCTTTCGCGTAATACCACCTTCAAACAACCATTAATCACATCACGTACTCATCCCGTTCCCTTTTCCCATTTGATCGATTATAAATAAACAAATTAAATCCTTGAAGATATTTCAGGAAAAAAAAACAACAGCGACGTTCACAATCGATTAATATTTTCAATAATATTTGTAAATCAAAATTACAGATTAAATAGAGAATTATATTAAAATATATAGAAATGCAAATCTAACGATCGATTTAGTGAAATAAAATTAATGAAAACATTTTCTTTCTCTCTCTCTCTCTCTCTCTCTTTAAGAGGAACTCGATTGGAATCAACTTTTGGCGATGTCTCGCTCGAGTAAATTAAATTAGTTTTTGGCATGCGCGTGTCGTTCATGGTCGCGTGCGAATGATCACTGCATAGATCGAATCGCGATCGCATTGCTGAATACGTGGACCGTCGAAGAGGCATCCGAAATATCTTAAGATTACGACAACTCAATCGATCGGCTTTTGATCTTCGATCGATATTCCCCTCCTTTCATTGTTCAAATAATTAATATTAATTAAATTTTTCTTTTTTCTTTTTTTCCTTTTTTTTGTCATTTTTAATTTAACATAATTTTATTCTAATTAATTTTCTAATCTCGATATTTTAATTAAAATAAAAATTATATTACATATATGTATATATATATTATATTTAATGTAAAATTAATTTTGAAGACAAATTGAAATGGTAAAGTGATTTCTAAACGATTTTAGACAATTTGGAGAGTATCGAAATCTAATCAACGTGACAGCTGTCGGATTGGCTATACAGAAACAGAGAAACGATGCAGAGAGTGTTACTAGTGTAAGACGCGTGTGGTCTTGTCACTTAAAGAAGCTTAAAGAGAAACGAGCGTTCGGCTTGTGAATCATGAGTTTCGAGTTCACTCTCTACACTGTATTATTTATTGCCTTGATAATCGTTTTCTCACTAGCAAAGAAATATTTCTTATATTATCGGCTTGGAAAAGAAAAGAAAATGAAATAAAACAAAAGGATAAAAAAAGAAAATCTAATCTTAAAAATATCACTCTTTTTTTCACTCGATGAATAAATTTCCTTATAAATATCTTTTATATTTTATTAATATAAAATAATCATAACTTTATTTTATGACAATTAGCAAATTTAATTAATCAATTCAATAAAATATTCTATAATAAATACCCATAATTTTATTTCATAGAATTAATTACCGATTAGTTTCGACGAGCGAGATGATTTATTATAAAAAAAAAAGAAGAACAAGGGAAAAAGTCGAAAAGAAAACAAAATGTTTTTTTCATTTTTTTTTCTTTTGTTAGCATCAAGAATGTGAATGCGAACGTCACACGTGCGGTGAAAGATGTGAAAAGTGTTGTCCCATGTATAATCAAATACCATGGAGACCGGGTACCGCCTCCAAGGGCTTTCATTGTGAGAAATGCAATTGCAATGGACATGCAACGTCATGCGTTTACGATCCGGAAGTCGCCGATAAGAGGATGTCTATGGACGTTCGAGGGAAGTTTCGAGGGGGCGGTGTTTGCGTCAATTGTACGGTGAGTCGAGTCTAATATTACGCACAACTTTGTTTTCTTTTTTTCTTTTTTTACAAACGAGAAGAGTAACAAAGAAAGATCCTATGAGAATAGAAATAAAATACGAGTTTCTTCATTTTTCTTTTCCTTTTTAATTTTTTTAATTTATTACATTAATCAAAAATATTATCGAAAAAATTTTGTTATATTATCAACAGTAATTAATTATTGAAATTGCTCGAATGTATTATTGAAAATTATAATATTGTTAAATTAATATAATGAGGAATAAAAAGTCCTTATCAAAACTTCGTTCTTATATTAAAAAAGAAATATTAAGAAACAACATGACTAATAATTATAAGACCATTAAAATGCATAAAGCACAGTATAAATAACCGTTTGGTTTTAATCTTTATTGCATTTCGTCGATGAAAAGGAACGCAGCTGCAACTGCATCAAAAAGATTACTTAACAATAAAAAAAAGAAAAAGAAAAAGAAAAAAGAAAAAGAAAGAAAACACGAACCTCCTTTTCTCTGATCTTTCAAAACACACACACACACACACACACACACACACACACATATATATATATTTGTATGTCATTCATCGACGTCTAATAGATAATGAATGGAGTTCGAGCTCTTCGAGTGTCGATCGTAAACAATGAGTATGAACTCGGAATAATTCTTTGGAAGCTTTTTTATATCTTTTACATTGCAATGATTTAATCCCCATATATTTTTATGTTTATTTTTTTATTTTTTAGGAACACACGTCTGGTATCAATTGTGAGAAATGTCAAATAGGTTACTATAGGCCTAATGGTGTTGCACCCGATGCACCTGAACCCTGTTTGCCCTGTGATTGTAGTGTTCATGGTAGTACAGGCTATTGTACACCAGATGATTCTTATACACATATGGGAAAGGTAATTCTTTTCTTTCTTATACGCCCCAACCCCCAACACTATCCTTTCACTCCTACATCAAATTATTTCGTAATAAAATCGTTGTCATTGAATGTTCGATTGAATTGCTGACGATCTCTCGCGAATAAAATGTTCGATTTCGAAAAGAATAAGTGATCATAACACCTGTGGTGTTCCAGGTAGCAGGTGCCTGTGAGTGCAAATCCGGCTATTCGGGATACAAATGCGATCAATGTGCAGCGGGTTATCGTCAGTATCCTGACTGTATGCCATGCCCATGTGATTCCCGGGGTATCCTGCCGTCTCACGATTGCGAGGGCGATTGCCTTTGCAAGGCCAACGTCGACGGTGAATTTTGCGATCGATGTAAATCAGGGTACTTTGCATTGACCAAGGATAATCTTGACGGTTGCGTATCTTGCTACTGTTTTGGTGCAACTGATCGTTGCGTTGCTGGGAAGCTCTATTACACGATGGTAAAAAAATAAACAGATAAACAGAGAAAAAAAATCTTCTGATACTACAAATGATCCATTCATTTTCTCGATAAATCTTGATAAATCTTGATCAATCTCTTCTCTTATATTATAGATTTCTTCGTTAGAAAATTGGTTGGTTACCGATATGAATGGTTCGTTAGCAGTAATACCAACATTAGACACAGACAATGGTTGGCTGACCGTGGCTGCGTTCGAGGTCGAATATGAAAGTCCTTACTGGTTAGCCCCACGAATCTATACGGGAAATCGTCTCTCGTCTTACGGTAGTAATCTCACATACACCGTCACCTGGGTCGTCATGCGTGGCGACACCAGTGGCAAGCCTACCACCGAACCCAACGTTATTTTGGTCGTAAGTACTCCCTTTTCGTAGAAGTCTCTCTCGAAATGGTACTACACACTTTTGTCTGATGAAGTGTAAATTGAAAGAGCACATAGTATATAAATGTTCTGTGTGTGTGTGTGTGTGTTTGTATGTGTAAGAGAGAAAAATAAAGATTGCTTTGGTCTTTATCGTTCTGCCCATTTTAATATGTTTTTTTTTCTATATCTTTTTTCCTTCCTTCTTTATTTTTTCTCTTTTCTTTTTTCTTTTTCCTTTTTTTAGGGTAACAATGGCATGCGTATAGCTTACGGCGAAGAACAGTATAACGGTCAGGAGGCGGAGATATCCGTGGCCTTGACCGAGCAAGGCTGGTACCACGTGCGAAGTGAAGTCCGAGACATTCCTACAAGACTAAGGAGAACCGATTTTCGCGGTGATCCTGTCAGTAGAACTCAAATGATGCATGTATTAGCCGATCTAAAATATCTCTTGATTAGAGCACAATATCATTCCGAACAAATCGAAGGAAGGTACGACTATGCTCATAATTTTTTTCTTTCTCTGGATCCTCTATCAAATCTGTATCTATTTTTAATTATTCTCTTGATTTATTATTCCAGTCTCCTGTCTGCAATTCTTCCGGTTGGTGACCCCGTACAATCAGAAGATGGTAGTCAAAGTCTCGTAGAAATGTGTGAATGTCCTAGAGGATATGCAGGTCTATCTTGCGAAAATTGTTCCTGGGGATACGTGAAAGTAACGAGCAATGGTTCTAATCATCAGGATTATCATATTTGCGTCGAGTGTGATTGCAATGGTCACGCTTCTTCTTGCGATCTTGTAATGGGTGAATGTAAGGTAAGCTACAATCGGTAAACTAGGAAATTATAATCATTGATATATCTCCAGTTGGTATATGCATAAATCAGCATTATCGATAACAATGTTTAACCATTTTTAATAAAAATAAGAATTTTCTATTTCATGCTGTTATAACAATCTAAATATTTTAATTTTACAAAGAATATATTTATAAAATTTTGTCCATTTGTCGGTAAGGTAAAAAGTTACAACTATTAATATACCTTCGATCGGTATACGTATTATTTTATATTATCATCAATGATAAATGTTTAATAATTTTTAATAATAATTGAAAAAATAATAATCTCAAACATAGAATTTTATAATGAATATTTTTTTTTTAAATTAACACCTTTTACAATATCGATAAAGTCGAGATAAATAATTGAAATTTTCTGAAAGAATTAATAATACCATAAAATTATACTATTATAGTATTATAAAAGTACGATAAATTATAAAAAAAAAAAAGAATTATTTCAAAAACTCCTTTTATCCTTCAGACCTGCGAGCATCATACGATTGGTCCAAAATGCGATCGATGTTCAACAGGATATTATGGGATCGCAACGAAAGGAACACCGGAAGATTGTAAAAAATGTGCTTGTCCATTGTTCATCGAGTCGAATAACTTCAGTCCAAGTTGTCAATTGGAGGATCCCACGGACAATAATAGCGGTTATGTTTGCACTCAATGTCCCGAAGGATATACAGGCGATCATTGTGAAAGGTATCAAAGTATAATTAGTTAGATATAACGTTTATAAGACCTTATTTAATTTTCATGACGCCATAAATCATATTACGAAATAATGCAGCTGCGACGTGGGCTTTTATGGTAATCCATCAACTCCGGGTGGTACTTGCGAGCGATGTCCTTGCTCAGGTGGACCGTGCGATCAGGAAACAGGACGTTGTTTAGAGTGTCGTGGAAATACCGAAGGTTGGAAATGTGAAAGATGTAAAGAGGCTCATTATGGGGATCCATTACGTCAAAATTGTCTTCGTGAGTGTTAATATTATAAGACATTTACTCTCAGAAATCAAACTCTACTATCACACGATATACCGGAAAGTAAAATAAGAAAAGATCTAATTTAATAATATTCTTTCTAATCTTTAAATAATCCAATTCTTTAATACTTCTCTATCTCTCGTTTCAGCATGCGATTGTGACCCGATCGGCAGTAGTTCCGTTCATTGCGATCGGATGAGCGGTCAGTGTCCCTGCAAACCTTTGTTCTCTGCTCGTGACTGTTCCTTCTGTATAGAAGGTTACGGAAACGTGAGTGCAGGTTGCCAACTATGCGACTGCGACGTGGGTGCCCTCGACGAACTTTGCGATCCCGTAAGCGGAGAGTGCAGGTGTTCTGAGGGTGTAGTTGGTTCACATTGCGACAGATGCGACATCGATCATTACGGTTTATCAACAAGCGGTTGCCAAGGTAAGTGAACGTACTAATTATTAATTGAAATATGTTATTTTTTTCCTTCTTAACGATTATATTATATCGATAAAAAAAAAAACTCCGACAAGAGGGCATTTTGATAATTTTTAAAAGAATAACAGACAGAAAATCACCGACTACTGGTTATTAGTAGATCTCGATAAAAAAGAGCTCTCGATAAATTTGAAACTTTAAAACGTACGAATAGCGCTCGAAGGAATACGCGAGGATATAACGATCGTAACTCGCGAACAAAATAACGGTGCGTTGAAAAGGGGGCTGTAAAATAAAAAGAAACACGTTAAAAAGAATAATAAGATGAAGAAGAAGAAGAAGAAAGAGGATTATGGTAAATAAGAAAGAAAAGATACAAGAACCGTGTGAGAGTCTCTACGCGAAGTTAAAGCCCGAAGGTAGAAGTTAAATTTTCGATAAATTAAATAAAACAGGACCCCATCGTTGTGCCGTATTTGCAATTCTAAAAGAGGAGCAGCTTTGGAAAATTGCCTTTTGCTTGGAGAACTCGTTTTCTATTGCATGTTTCTTATCTTTTATCTTTCTCTTTCTCCCTCTTTCTCTTTTCGCAGTCATTTACAATACTATATTATCTCACGGGAGTATTAAAATAATAAATTATTATTATGAAAATATTTGACAATCAAATCATACTTTCCAATTGATCTATTCTAAGAAATTTTTTTCAAGAAAAAAGAAAATATAATATAAATAAAAAATTAATTAGAAAATTTCAAAATCGTATGCATATACGCAAGTAGTTTTACTCTTTTTGACGTTTTTTTAAATTTCTATTTTATCTCTGTATTTTGTTTTTTTTAAAAAGGACAAAAAAGGATACACGTATATAGCACCTTACCTACTTTGTAACTAGCGACAAGAAAACGCGAAAAGAGTAATGCGTCGTACACTAACTCCATAAAACCTTCCATCACTTTCCTCCTTCCTTTTCTTCCTTTTCTTCCTCTCATTCCTCTTTTCCACTCTTCCTCTTTTCAACGTTCGAGTTTGTAGGTACCGAAGCCACTTATTCGCTTCAACGAGAATCGTGAGTTCGGGATGGTACTTGAGGGATTTACAAGTTTCGAACCACCCACTTTTCCCCCTCTCCCTCTCGTTCCCTCTCTCTCTCTCTTTCTCACCTTCAATAAATGAAGAAGAAGAAGAAGAAGAAGAAAATAATGTATTCGAATCACGAAACTATCTATTCTCTCCTTCTTCTTCTTCTTAAACTTAATTTGCAACTATTGATTCTAAACAAAATTTACACAAGATACAAACGAAATTTTTAATTTTATGCACCACTTAACTATCCATACAAATAATTTCATCATAATTAAAATTCTTTTGCAATTAGAAAATATCTTTGTCATAGAAAATACATTTAATTATTTTTAAGAATTTATATCATAGTTTTGTCTCGTTGTGATGGCACCCTTAATACCCAACTACTGCTAAGAATCCCATAAATCGCAATCATTCTCTCGAACACTGCGTTAAACTTGTCCGATGAATCTCGTGAGTTCTTGTCATTCGTCGAGCCAACGAGCTAGAGCAGATATATTCAAGATGATAGACATTCATATAGTGAAGAATAGAAATGAAAAATAAAAAGAAAGAAATAGTAGAATTAATTCATGCAACAAACCTAATAATAATCTACAAATCTAATAATGTATTCACTATGACAAAAAATATTTCTCCATGAGAAAGAATTAAAAGATCTACTTTCCAAGGAATTATCAATATCAATATATTTTTATCTCTTTGTCACACACAAATTAATTATCATTAAACGTTAGAATTAATCCATAGAGCTAACAATTCTAATAATATTTCATCAGGAACAAATATTCCTATACACGAGAAAGAAAGAAAGAAAAGATCTACTTTACAAAGAATTATCAATGATATCAACGTATCTCTGTCTCTCTCTTACGCTCACGTTACCAGTCACTCGACATCAGCATTCTCATTCATATCAGGCTAACAAATCTAAAAAAGAAAAAAAGAAAAAAGAAAAAAGAAAAAAGAAAAACAGAAAAAGAAAGAAAGAAAGTAGGTATCTATCTCCGTTCATAGAATATTTTCAATAATATTCGAGAATAGATCGGATAGTACAAAGGACTTTTCGAATGGAGAAGATTCGTGCTGAACGTTCGCTATCTCGATGTGCCCTTTGCTTGCTTGCTTGCTTGCTTGCTTGCCTACCTACGCTTCAAGACGAGTCTCCCACGCGAGCCTAAGTCGCGGTTTACGACTCTTAAGTATATATACGTATATATGTATATATATATATATATATATATATATATATCTGTGTGTGTGTATGTGTGTAGATAGAAAAGGTAGAGAGACACATATACATAGAGAAAAGACGGTCTCAATATCGTATGTTCTTTTCTAACGGGGTAACGTTTTATCGCGACAGCACCGTTCCCTTTCCTTTAACTTATCTCGATTTTTCGCTTCCTGTTAGCTATAAGACACCTTCCTGAAATCCTTTTCCGCTCGTACCAAGAACATTCAAATACCAAACTCGCTTAATTTCCACACATATAACAGCTAGATACTTGGTATTTGTTGCATTAAAGATTATAATAGATACTATCTCCCTACGTCGTTTCGTTATATCTATTCGAAAAAATTATAATGTTACGGTTTTATGTTAGAAGTTAGAGATTATCGTAAATTTAACATTTCAATCTGATCGAGAATTTTTAGTTCGAGAAATTAAAATTTATTCCTGTATACTGCAAACACTTCGATGCAAATTATTATGTCTTTATCTTTCCTGGAATCTAAAAAAAGAGATAAAAAAGGAACACAAATAATTATTATTTACAAAAATAATTTTATATATATATATATATATATATATATATATATATATATATCAAACTTATACTATTCCAATAGTCTTGTCCTCGAAAGAACTAACATAAACGGTTAATATTAACATATGATCCTTGACGTCAATCATAAATCATCATTTTCTCAAACGAAGTCATGACAAGACCGCGTGTGTCTAGGATAGAGTACACTGTTATAATTAACTGTCGGCAAATCTAAAAAAGAAAATAAGTTGGACTTTATTAGCATCTACACATACATTTCTGCCGAAGGCTCTTCGGTAAAACACGCTTCCTTTAACCCTGAAATAACTTCTCTCTCTCTCTCTCTCTCTCTCTCTCTCTCTCTCTCTCTCTCTCTCTCGTGCTGATAATCCAACGAAGCAGGTACGATGATGCATGTAAGAAAGATTGTACAGCTAAAGCAAACAAACTTTTCTCGAGTCGTATTAATGTCTGCACGTTCTCTCTCTCTCTCTCTCTCTCTCTCTCTCTCTCTCTCTCTCTCTCTCTCTCTCTCTCTTAATCATGCGAAAATCATCCTATCGAATGTTTAATTATGATCCTTGACATTTAACTTGACAAATTAGATAAAAAATATTAGATATACTTCGATCAATATCTTCAATTGTCTGCAAACAAATTTATTATACATCAATTACACACGCGCACATATGTATATAAAGTTAATGCACATTAATTACATTAAGAAATAAATTTTATTTACATTAACGAAACAATCTATGATTCCTACAGAAAGCCAAATAAGATAAATTATCAAATTCAAATTTCAAAATATTTCATTCGAGGCTCAAGGATTAACTTCATCTAATTTCTCAATAAGCTTAGGAAGATCAACATCTAAAAGGAAAGGGTAGATTATCTCGCCTTGTTTCGTCGATTATTTATCGCGTTTATTACGCATCATGGCACTCCACTTAGAAGTAATCGTGTTGCACGACGGTTTCGCGAAGCGTTAATATACGCCCTGTGGACGTCACGCAGAGACTAGATGGATTTACATCTCGTGCTCGTTTTGTCGGTAAACATTAAAGTCCTACCTCTTACGATTCTTTCTCTTATGATTCTATCACGTATACATAGTATTTTTCCTCTTCCATGAATTTCTAATAATATCTAATCTCTGTCTACTTCGTTCGAAAAAAAAGAAAGAAAGAAAATTAGTTTCGATCGTAACAACAATTTTCAAATAATATTTAACAAATCTCATCAATAATGAAATTTTACGTTGAAATTGTTATAAAATAAATTGTTTCATACTTTCTAAATAATTTTTCAAATATTTCATTCGAAGTAAATGATGGAGAAAAGAGCAATGTCATGTTGATCTATAACGCAGAATCATCTCGATTCGTTTCGTTCGTACAACACTGGCACTGTATCGAGAAAAGAAAGAGAAAGAAAGGAAAAAAGGAAAAGAAAAGCAAAAACGTTTATGATGCAACACGAAATAAAAAAGAAAGAAATAAAAAAATAAACTATATATATATATATATATATATATATATATATATATATATATAGTCTATTATATTATCCCTCCCTATCCACACCCAAACTAGTATTTTGACTCGAAGATAAATGTAATAAAAAAGAAAATATTTTTAATAATTAATTGCTAATTTTAATCGGATTAACTAACTTGTATTAGAACTATTCACGCAAAAAAAAAATAAAGAAAGAGAAAAAATTATATATATAAATATATATATATATATATATATATATATAAATATGCAAGAGACCCGGATCTTTATCCGTTCGTAATACTCAAAGGCGTCTTAAGACGGCCTTATCGAAGCTTAGTCGGCATAATTAACGCGTCTGGACGTGCTTAAAACACCGTGCTCGTGACTCCAAGTGCGTTGCGAGCTAATAAGCCTTGTATTTTCCGTGCACGAGAATCCTCACGCTTTGCGTGAGTCCAATCCTATCGTACATGTATGTAGATATATGTATGTGTATATGTGTATATATATTCTTTTTCTTTTTTCTCGTAACATAAAGAACAAAACTAAAATAGCTGAACGTAAACATTTTTCAACAGAAATTATTATTTATCTAATCTTACTCGAAAAGATTAAAAAAAAAAAAAAAAGAAAAAGAAAGAGACAAAAAACAAGATTAAAGTAGAAGAAAAAATAAATCATTTCATTTACATATGATTCATAGTAAATGAATCTTACTTGATTAAATTAATCTCTAATTCAATTTTTTTATCCTACCTACAAAAAACAAAAAGGAAATTATTTTTTATTTAATGAGAAAGTTGTAATATTATATTTATGATTTATAGATTATATAATTATACTATTATACTAATTGTAAGTATAACGTATATTAAAAAACAAACATTAAATTAATTATCGCTCTTTCACGAAATTAATTCATTGAAATTACTTTTTTTTCGCAAAAAAGAAAAGAAATCTCTAGTAGATCTATAAAACACAAATAAATCTAAAACATTTACATATGTCTACTATTTACAAACATATATATATATGTGTGTGTGTATGTATGTATGTATGTATATATACACATATGTATACACATATCTTACACCATATCTATACATATTTATTGCACAGAGGCAATGATTTGTGTCTAATTCTATAGCACGTACGTAGCTGCCATTTTCCTTCAAGAATATTTTCTTGGTTAGCTCATTATTGCCAGCTACGACGTTGAAATCCTTGGCTATCTCGATCATAACGAGAAGCTGAAGACTCGTAAAACGTGCAAAAGCGTTTGCCCCTTGTATTATTGGTATACGACCTGACTTTCATCTTTACGAGAACGTTTAAACTCTTTCTTATCTATTCCTTTCTTTTCTCTTTTTCTCTTTTTTCTTTCTTTCTTTTTCCATAGCAATAAGTAAAATAATATGCGCATGGTTGCACATAATGCAAAGGTTGTTACATAAACGAGAACAATCATAGACAAAGAATAGTTAAAATTTCTTCGTACGAACGTATGTATGTATGTACGTATGAACGTCGAACACATATACATCTATTTTTCAAGATTTTCTTTTACACTTTTTATTCGTTTTACAATCAGTTAAAGTTCCATGTGAAACCACGTGAAAAGTTTATCGCACCAATACGAGAATTACCTTTTATAACGAGAATGAATACTTCTTTCTCACTGTTCTTTTTTTGACGATATTTTTAATCTTTCTATCTTCTCATTTTTATTGATGAATTATTAACTACATTATTACATATGTTTTTCTTTTGCTTTTTTGTAACTATATATATATATATATTTTTTAATAGTTGTTATGCAATCTTTTGAAAGATTCTTTTTGCTTTTTTTATTTCTTTCTCTTTTTAAACGGACAATAGAATTCAACTTTGAATTCATCTACGAGTATCCTATACGATTTCTCTCGTTCTTTTCATAGATGAGGTCGTCCATAGAAACGTTCGACGAATCAAGACACAAAGCTTTCGCGTTTCCATTCAAATTGGTCGATCTCTAAGAGAGAAATCGACTTATAGTCCACCCACGCGTCGACTTCGCTATCTATTTGTAGGATCTACCAGAAGAGAAGGAGACAGCTCGATCAATAAGCGCGAGCAACGAAAATAAAGATACGGAATTTATAACGACTGAAAGTGAGTCGATGGATCTCGAAAAAGATA
Source organism: Vespula pensylvanica (assembly GCF_014466175.1). Lineage (NCBI taxonomy): Eukaryota > Metazoa > Arthropoda > Insecta > Hymenoptera > Vespidae > Vespula > Vespula pensylvanica. Next base: position 1,863,215 of record NC_057702.1, on the reverse strand, counting down.
AAAAAAAAGAAAAGAATTAGAAAAAAAAATGAAAGATCAAAATCGAAACATACATTGCGTGAAATATTAAAAAGTATTATCTAATTTATAGATTTTTTCTTGGTTTTAACATAAACGTATACTCGTATAAATAGATAAATGATTAAATAGAGAACCTACAAAGAATTCGAACTCGATTTCTATGAAAATAATTCTAATTTTCATAAACCTAACTTGAAGTTTCCACGTTCTATTTCTCTTTCTATTCCTCTTCTTTCTCTTTTCTTTTCTTTTCTTTTGTCATACAAATTACTTGAGAGAGCCAATTAATTACATCGTTGGCGATACATTTACCAGAGATACCATATATCTCATCTCCGATCTATCGATCGATCGATTTAATATCGATCTACAATAAAAGATCATTAGAGAACACACAAAAGCTGCTGGAATAAAACCGGCTAACGTGTTTGTAGAATGGTGTAGATATTTTCCTCGATAACGTGGCAATAAATCATTACTTTCACTGCAAATATTAAAGAAAAAAAGAGAAAAAAGAAAAAGAAATCAAGAAATCTAAAAAAAGGAAAGATTACTTATCCTTTGCTTATTTCGCGAATTTGTTTCAATTGTTTTACGACTTTTAGTTCCGAAGAAATTCACACGTAAAAACAAAAAAATGTTTCTTCGACAAAGAAGTAAATTTTTTTATTTATTAATTAAATTAATTAATTTCTTTTATTAATTTATGTAATTTTATAAATTAGTCGTAATCTAATATTTTTGGCAAAATAAGATGACTGTAATTCGTAAGAATTTGTTTATAACAAATTGTTTATAACAAATTGTTAATTAATTATTAACAATACTATAAACAAATAGGAAATATTCTACCCTTTAAAATGATATTCGTTTCAAGTCTCTACGATTTTTAGATCCGAAGATATTCTTATGTAAATGGAAAACGAGCTATTAACAATATAAAAAAATTGTTTTGTTTCGATAAACAAAATAATTTGTTTATAAATTATTTATCAATTTACGTAATTATATAAATCAGTCGTAATCTGAATCTTTTTCTTTGATAAAATAAGATGAATTTAGTTTCTATGAATTTGTTTATAACATATTGTTTATAACAAATTCTTAATTAATTATTAACAATATGTTAAAAAATAAGACATATTTTGCCCTTTAAAATGGTATTTGAATCAAGTCTCTACGACTTTTAGTTCCAGAGTTATTCCCATATAAATGGAAACGTTTACGTTGACCCACTGACCTACATAATTTCATTCAAATTAGCTCAGTGACACACTGACCTATATAAATTCCAAGAATTTACGCATCCCAGCTGACCGAATTACTACTACTACTACTATTACTACGAACAGCTGTTATGAATGAATTATGAATGGAAATCTTTCAAAGGCGATATCTCCGGAACGGAAAGTCGTAGAGACTTGATTCAAAAACCGTTTTAAAGTATAATTTATTCTTTATTTATTTAAACATTTAAACAATATCGTTATAATGAAATCGATTTTGTTAATAATTTTTTATATTGAATTTTTTTCTTTTCTTTCATAATAAGAACATAATTATGATAAAATCATTCAAATTTTTATCATAATTATGTAAATTTCATTTTGTTTATGTAAAATAAAGAATAATAAGATTTATCAATATACCAAATTGAAAGATTGAAAGCTGAGAAGACATTTCTTCCTGCGTTTATTCGGATACATTTACTAAGGATATCATATCTCTCATCTCTGATTTCTCGATCGATTGATTTAATCGATCTACGGTAAAAGATCATTAGGAAACTTACAAAAGCAATTGAAATAAAATCGGCAAATGTGTTTATAAGATCCTGATAATATATCTTCCTCTATAATGTAACAATAAATTATTACTTTCACGGAAAGTATTGAAAAGAAAAAGAAATCAGGAGGAAACGAGAAATGAAGAAAAAGAAAGATAGCTTCGATTCTCGAATCCTTTATCGATCTTAAAACTCGATAAGTCTTGCCTTCCTTTTTAAAATCGGACGCAAGTACCGTGGCGATCTTAGCTACCGATAAAAGACCTTCCACCAATCGCAATGGACAATGACATTTCGTGACTCCTCTTCTTCTTCTTCTCCATCTTTTCTGTTGCAGTTTCTCTCAGAGTTCGCGGTTTCGAGTCACAACCTCTCTATCTTTGTCCCCCCCTCTCTCTTTCTCTCTCTCTGTCTTTCTCTTTCTGTCTTCTTTGGCCGCAAAAACTCGACGAAACCGCGGAATGCTGTTTCGAGGGATCCCTACGTAGGCGTGGATTTCCGATAACTATGACTGGCCTGCATCTATCTTTGATAGTACAACTTCTAACTTGATTTCTAATCGATTCCCTTTGCGATTTACAATCGAGATAATAGAAATCGAACGAATGGAAATCTTCAACAATCTTCTTGAATCAATCTTATACATTAACATATACATTTGGACATAAAATAATCGTACAATAGGAATATGTAAATATATTCCTATTATGTGAATACTTAAATCCCCGCTGTATATATATATATATATATATATATATATATATATATGTATATAAATTATATAATATATACATATATATGTGTGTGTGTGTGTGTATAAATATCTACAATAATATAACGCAATAGTAACAAGCAAAAGAAGATTATTAAATCGTGAAAAAGTGGTTGTTTCCAAATTTCAAATCTGAACTCTCTTGGTACTCATGAGGGCCACCCAATGGTAAAGATTCAGTCAGTGTATACTTCTCTCTCTTTCTCTCAAGTCCATCGATTTCTTCGTTGTCGGTCTCCCAATTTGGTAAGTCGTGCTAAAAACGTCGCATCGATTTCGATCCGAGCAAGCGCCGACTCGACACACTCAAATTCCATTCCGAAAGGGTCTTCGATCCTTCTTCCTTCATGGCTTCCCTTCGATTTGAGCGATCGAAGATCGTCCGATAGTTAGTTTACATTTTGCATTATTTGCACTGAATATTGGAAAGTCATAGTTATCGGATTTAATTGCACCTTCTTTATTTCTCTCTCTCTCTCTCTCTCTCTCTCTCTCTCTCTCTCTCTCTCTTTCTCTTTCTATCTATCTATCTATTTCTTTCTCTTTTCAATACACTTTGGATCGGTTTTTCTAGCAAGCACGTACACACGCTAATGATGCAATCGGCCCATCAGATATCCCGACTGACTTGTCTTCCTTCTCTTTCTCTCTCTCTCTCTCTCTGTCTTTCTCTCTCTGCTCCTTATTTCCTCACTACTTGGTCCTTAACTCCTTATATACCCACCTGACTATACGAGTCTGCACGTCGCGTCCAGTCGCGCGTGGGTCGAGACTGTAACGGGTGATACTTATCAAAAGGAAATGAAATTGATATCTTACATTTAGAATTTATATGCTTCCGTTCGTAACAAATATCTTCTCGATACATATCGATTGTTTTCCATTATAGATATCAAACGTTATTTATGAATAAAAAATCACTATGCCTTCAGTTCAG
>NC_057702.1:1834699-1857199 GCF_014466175.1 Vespula pensylvanica | reverse complement strand
ATCGTTGATCCTATTAATATATAATTTCATTGTATTATTTTATTATTATTAAAAATAATTGTGCGTACCTTCAACGTTATAAAATGTTAACTCGTTTCGATTTAATCAAGGATAGAATTAATATCCATAAAACTGAAACGTTGAGACGGCTAAACGTAATAGCGATCTATTTAACGTCGATAATAAGAAATAATAATTAAAACGATTTATCGATCTCTCTCTCTCTCTCTCTCTCTCTCTCTCTCTCTCTCTGTCTTTCTCTCTCTCTCTTTCTTTCTGTCTGCCTGTCTATCTTTATCTCTGTGGAAAGTCTATTCTTGCAACTACGGGTGGTCCCACGCATAGGCAATCAATTTCCATACATCTTGTTAATTTCCATAAACTGGTCGTGGCTCTTGTTGCTAAAAGACGAAGCTACCGTGCGAATTGCCAGCATCTATGTATCTTGAATCCATCGATTTTCTATTTATATTGATCAACGAGTACAGCGTGGGTGGTATACAAGTTTACTCGATATGTATATATACGTGTGTGTGTATATATATATATATATATATATATATATATATATACAAAATATATATATGTATGTATTGCTAATACAAATCAAACAGGATTTCTAACGCTCGAAGTTTCTATTATTTTTTTCCTTTCTTTGATGATCATTCTTTAACATTAATTTTGAACTTAATTTTATTGTAACCATAGCTGATTATATACACTTTAACAAGCTAACTTTTTATTGTCAATCAAAAGCGAAATAAAAAAGCAAATAGAAAGGGAAAAAAATCAAATTCGTTAAGTAGATACTACTTTAAACAAGTCTACTTAAAAATCAATACTTGCCCTGAAGGATCTAATAATATCTACTCTTTCGCGAAGTACTCACTGATAATTCAAACAAGTAGCAAGCAGTTACTCGATGAGAGCTTAGAGTTACGCTGACTCGTTTTAATCTACATATCTCTCGATATAATCTCTCTCTTTCTCTCTTTCTCTTTCATATGCATACATACTCAACATATATATATATATATATATATATATATATATATATACACATACATATATATATATCGTATCATAACTTTCAAATAATTTTTCATCTATCATTGCTTTCCATTCTCATTAACGTGTTCGTAGATCGTTTATCGAAAGTTTAACTTATAGAAGAATGATTGATAAAGATATTTATCAGAGTTAAAAGACACGCACACAGACTCGTATGCCATGCCTAACATAAAACGTTAGACGTTCACCAAAGGGATATATATTCTCAATGAGTAAAACAAAGATGAAACTTACAATTTTCACGCGTATAACGAACGCCTTAACGATCATTGCACGTGTATCGATTTAATAGGAAATATCCTTTAGAATCGTTTGTTGCTCTGCCATTTTAGCTTGATTAAACATACACTGACTTATCCATCTGATCTGTTCGTAAGTTCTTTCGTTATAATATGTATGTGTATATATATATATATATATATATATATATATATATATATATATATATATATATAGTAAGAGAGTTAGTTACACACGTCGATATAGCAACGAATCGATTTAGATTCTATATCGATACCTTCTCTCTTCTATAACGTTAGATCGTATGTGATTTGTTATTCCAATCGCTCAGTTTATTCTTACAAGAGTCTGGAACGTTGCTTAATGAGAGATCATTACGATAGGTCGAACGAGTAATCGTGTAAATAGTCCATCTCGATCATTTTTAATTATATACTCGTAGCTAATAAATATTACAAATATTTATTCTAATATATTTTTTAATTTATCTTTTTTTTCTCAAATAATTAAAAACATATATTCTTTTCTTTGTTTCGTTTTTATACTGAACATTATCAAAAATTCAATTAATGCTTAATTATTTTTTCTTATACGATATAATACTATTACTATATACTCTAACAATAATATACTATAAAGAATAATATATTACTATTACTATTATTATTATTATTATTATTATTATTATTATTATTATTATTATTATTATTATTAATACTATTATTATTATAAGAAGCTTCTATAAAATATTTGAAGATGCTCGTTATTCGATATTTAAAGTAGATTAGATACAATATAAATAGTCTGCAAGGAGAAAATGCAAGTCCGAATTATATTTCATCCAGTCAACGTTCGATAAGACGGGCGAGAGGGTACATTAATTTCCTAATTGCATATTTCTTGGTTAGCACGCGACATTTATAAGAGAAGAGAGTATCACGACCAAGTGTCTCGTAGTTTGAATATGTGAGAAAGAGAAAGAGAGAGACTCGACACCAGACGTGCTTTTAACGGTAACATATTCGAGTTCTCGCATATGCAATCGTTTTTTATTTATACTTTATTTTTCTCTTTTTTTTTTCTCTTTTATCGTTTCGAAGCATTAATATCACGACTTCTAGCACGTATTATATACACAGACAAAACGAATCAAACTAACTCGATGTCGGACTAAATCGATTCTGGTTACTTTGATTTTTTATGTCGACGAGATCGTAAACGATCGAGATGGAATGTTAAGGGTCTTGTTCTCTCAAGAATTCGGACTGTTCGAACTGTACATTTTTCTGTATGTATATGTATGTGTTTTCAATAATAATAATTATTTTTCTTAATTACGAATAATCTCAATCGTTAATATAATCGATCGTATAAATTTCTACCTTTCCAATAAAAAAAGAAAAAAAGAAAAAGAACGAAAAAAAAAGAAAGAAAGTAGATTAATCTTGTATATATTATCAACATGTTTGAAACGATACGATATGTACAATATGATACATACAAATACGTACAAAATTAATCTGTTAATTTTTTCGTGATGAAACGAGAAGTAAAAACATTTCTCCTAGATATTTCAACGCTTTAAATTCGATAGATCGGATCGATAAATCTGCGTAGAGAAACGAAAAGTAGCTTCCTTTAAAGAGGAGTCCTTGTTCATCGATCGATAGATCATCTTGCGGGATGTTTGAGAGAAACGATTTTATCGTCGATCTGATAACGTTCTGCCGTTCTCCCTAAGAGAGAGAGAAAGAGAGAGAAAGAGATTGGCAATCGTTGTAGGATCGGTGGATTGTCGGAACGGCTTCTTCTTCTTCTTCTTCTTCTCCTCCTTTTTCTCTCTTCCTTTCTCTCTCTTCGTCGGCAGATAAAAGAAAGAGAGAAAAGAGTTGGAAATCACGACATTCCTCTGCTACTTGATATACGCCTTTAGCCCCGAGCCGGAGTCGCATTACGCGGTCAGCTGCAACGGCCGTTCAGCTACACCGACGCTGCTGTTGCTGCTGCTGCTGCTGCTGCCATCGTTCTCCCAGCTTCTTCTTCTTCTTCTTCTTCTTCTTCTTCTTCTTCTTCTTCTTCTTCTTCTTCTTTCTCCTCCTCCTCCTCCTCCTTTTCTTCTTCTTCTTCTTCTACTACCTTCTCCTCCTCTTTTTCTTCTTCTTCTTCTTCTTTTTCTTCCTCTTCATCATCTTCTTCTTCATCTTCTATTCTCTTGTTTTTATTTTCAACTCCTTCTTCTTCTTTTTCCTCTCTTTCTCCATCCCTTCTGTGTAGGTGGAATTAGTTGTCAGCAATTTCTTATCACGGCTTTTAATCTATCGATTTCTTTTTTTACGACGATTTTACAATGTAATAGTAAATTTATTTATTTATCATTAATAACTTTTATTTTCGTCCATCGATTTTTCCTAATGCTCTGGAAATTCTTTTATCTCGATTCTATTTCTTCTTCTACTTTTTCTAATACTATTTTATAATACTTTTCTTCTTTCACTTTTCCCATTCTTTACTAATCAATTGTTGTATCGATCCTAAATACATTCGCGACTCTACTTTTACTTCGAATGAAATACTAAAACAAGAAAATAAGAAATCATTTTAAAACATTCGTATTTTCTCCCTTTCAACTTTCGGAGAAATGAGATAGGATAGGAAGCAATTAATGCAGGAACAATCAGAAATCAATATTATCAGAGAACATCGACTTCTCTTCCGGCAGATCCACGAGATGCTGCCGACCTGCAATGATTTACTTCGATCGATAATCTGATATGCAAATTATATTCGTACGATGGAGATCACTTACCTCTACCGCAGTTGAATTAAGCAGCTACCACACCGTATTTTGCTTAGATAATTCTTTTCAATTTTCCATTACAAGCTTATATACAATCACTTACATGTGTATATATATATATATGTATATATATACATATATATATATGTATATATATATAGAGAGAGAGAGAAATTGTATCGAAATTTAAAAAGAAATATATACAAATTGTATAAAAAAGAAATTATTTTGAAGAATTCGCCAAAAATTTGTCATACTATATAGAATAAAAAAGAATATATAAAAGAAATATTAATCGATGTTTTAATCTCATTTATAATCAGTTAAATATTAAATAAGAACATACACGATGTACACTTATTTATTATTCAATCAATCTTGAAACAGTTTAGACGTTAATAATATACGACGTGCGAATTCAATCATACTCTCGTTTCTCTTTGACGTATGGCAACAACTCTGTGCCAAAATGTTCAAGATAACCTGTGATTATGTTCTCATCTTACTGAGAACAGCTTCACCGCGGGCAGCTGTTTTCTATCAAATCGATAATTAATCATATGCACCGGTAATAACGTGTCACTGCCTGTGCAATCTACTATACGCAACCTCTAATAACATTCTACCTATGCGTTTATTAGTTCATCTCTCTCTACTCAGTGTTTCTCAAATTTGATCTTATCTCATCTCATCTTATCTTATCTCATTTCATCTCACATATTCCTTTAATCAAAAGATCAAAAATAAAAATACAAAGTAAAGGAAGAAAAAATATTCTTCCCTTTGTTTCACGATGCCCTAATTCGTTTATTACTCCAATCTATCGATCTATCAACTATTTGAGAACTAATTTAAAACTAATCCACTATCACACGAATATTTCTCTCTGAAATATTACTAACGTTAACAAAAAAAATTATTATTCCAATAAATCTTTCATCCATTTCGATACATTTTCTCTCTTCCTTGATACAAAATTATGATAACTAGAAAGATTATTTAATTACCTGGTAATTATTACAAAAAAAAAAATAAAATAAGAAAAAAAAGGGAATTTTATTTATTACAGATTGTGAACGATACTTAATTAGTCAGGATTTGCATGCGAAGGCGATTCAAAAGCGTGGAATGTCGATTTTCAAGAAGAATCTCATTAATCAACTTCGTTGTATATTCGTAGTACGTAGAAGACTTGTTGATAAAACGCGCCAAGTGAAAGAGAGGACCGTTGATTACGATTATCAATGCAGCTCTTATCCTGATTCGAGGTCTCGATCGATGGATCGTTCGGTCACGACGACTTTTGGTTAGTGATCATTAAGAAGAAAAAAAAAACCAAACAAAAAAGATAAAAGAATATATTTACTCTACGTGAATGTATCAGAGACTAAAAGATTAGATCGAAAATTTCTAATGGCCATGAGAAAACGCGTGGAAATGACTCAATACGAACCTACAACCGTATCATAACAAAATAGACGTAAACGGGAAAAGATGGAGGGAGATTGAAAGAGATTGAGAGAGATAGAAAAAGATACAGAGAGATAGAGAAAGATTGAGAGAGAAAGAAAATGGCCCAGGGCAATTGAAGAGAAAGAGAGACCACCCAAGAGGCTATCTATCGTCGTCGGAGAGGATTCATCTCAAGATTCAAGACGAGCGCGTAATAGCTCTCTCTCTCTCTCTCTCTTTCTGATCTTCTCTTAACATAAACGCGATCCTAGATCGTCGTTCTCCACCGTGGAAACTCGTGCCGTGTCTTGGCCCTCGGGCTAGATCTCTCTCTCTTTTTCTCTCTCCCTCTGTTTCTCATTCTCTCTTACTTCTAAGATCGTACTTCGCTCTAGAAAGGAAGAGCGATTCTTCTAAACTCTTTCACGTTCGAAACGACGTGAATTATGCTGATAAAATAACGAACAGGACGCGTAGATAATGTTAGGAATCTTGACAATGTTCTTCCGCGATACTTTCTATATTTCATTGTTCAAACGAGAACTATGCCCGAGATAATGGTTACTACCTTTCTGTTTCTAAAAAAATAACAAAAAATAACTGTTCATTTATTCATTTTTCATGGATCTTTTTTCTTTTATAAATTTTTTCATTCATCTTCATCAATTTTAACATTCAATAGATATCAGATTAATCGATCTGATTTAAGTACTAAATACGTTTGTTCACAGATTTATCATAATCAGTATAAAAAAAGGAAACAAAAAATGATTCATAAAAATTTAATTATTTTTCTTTTGGAAACGATCGTCTATATTTTACCTATACGACAAAAGAAGTGAAAGAGAGAGAGAAAGAGAGAGAGAAAGAGAGTATCGCTTACACAGTGGTTAAAGTATATTACAGGGCTCCTCTCTCGATAGTAACATCCAAGTAGATCTTTTCGGGAGAATGTAAGAATGTCTTGGATCCTCCTAATGGAGGTAAATTCGTGTTTTTAGAGCGGCGAGATGAAAAAGTATCTGCTCGATTCGATTTATAATTCGGAAGGAAGAAAATAAGGATATAGACAGTTAGAAGGGATAAAAGGATAAAGACGAGGTTTAGTGCGATTAGTGACCACCGCTGGCGATAAAAAGAAAAACAAAAATAATAAAATTCGATATCTTGATCGCTTCATTGCCATAAGCTGAAAAACGTTCTTCTCTTTTTTGTTCGATCATTGCAACATTTTTTTCTTTAATCTATCACGAACCTTTCTTTCTTTAAAAAATGATCGATAATCGATTACATACATATATTTACTTTATACCATCTTAATCGACGTTCTCGTTTTGACACCTGTGATGAAATTTTTTCTTTTGTTTTTCTCTTTTTTCTTTTGAAAAAAAAAATCGTATCCATATTGCCGATCTTTCGTACGACAAGTAACAATTAATTTTGAAAATGTTTCAAGGAAAAGCGATGAATGATAGGTCTTCTAGTATATCCCTAGTCACTGTAGAATAAAGAGAGGAGATGATGAAAGGACCGATTATGGAAACTAAGTCCGCGGACTCCGCCTCTCGATTAATCGAGAATCGTAAGATCGGTCACGCCCAGCTTTGGTACGACCGGTATTTATGCGTTGTAAAAAAATGAATTTTTCATCTCGTTGAATCGATACGATGTGACGAGGAAAAACGAAAAGAGGAAAAAATCATCGATAAATAATACAATATTATTTCATCTCCTACATCAGTCGATTCGAAAACTGATAAAATTATTCTATATTTCTATACGTGATATTCTATCTAAAAGAATGACGAATTAATCAACCTTGTTGTAATACTCGAATAAAAAAAAATAAAAACTAAAAAAATAAAAAAGAGAAGATCTCGATTTTCCTAGCAAACGAAAGAAACCTAATCTCTTTGAGACATCTTATGTAAGTACACGTGAATTATCAGCCTAGTGTATCCTCTATGAATGGCTCTCTCAGAAAGAGAGAAAAAGAAAAATAGAGGATTATTACAGAGAACGCGCACAGAATATGGAACGAAGCGAGGTTTACTTAATGACCCTGATTTTCTTTTCATCTTGGTCTTTATTAGAGTTACCTACAAGCACAGGGACACACACATATATATAATATAAAATTAAAAGTAACAAATTAAAAATATAAATTGAAAGCAATAATAATTATAATAATAGACACTGACTAATCCGATGGCGGAAGTTAGAACAAGTTAAAACGTTAGATGTTTTTCTATTCTATTCGTCTGGATTCTATAAAACTGAACGTGCTCGTGTACGTTTCTATTCCGCATCACAAATATACACTATATATAGACAGATGGAGATGATACTCATCGTCGTCACGTAGGTACTACTCCACCTGTGTTGTATCATGAATACTCCATAAAAGCATCACCACAGGTCCTTCCTTTTTCGAAGGCCGACATTGTTCGCCACGAATGGATCCAAACCTCCCTCTCCTCTCTTCAACTTGTGATCTTTGATCTTTTCTTTCGATATAACTCGTCGTACAAATGGAATACGTAAAGAGTTTTTTGTGTGGGCGAACGAACGAGAAGGATTTTCAATAGTAAACAGGTGTCGTTATCTCATTGATCTTTTTTGATCTTATTAGCTTCATTAATGTCACTTTTTTCCCATCTGATCGTATACAAAAAGATTCTACACATTATTTTTTAAATCTCATAATTAGATATAATTTATTCCACTGAACAAAAAAAAAAAAGCAAAAGGAAAAGAAAACTTTATTTTTTATTCTTATTCCAAATCTAAACGCGTCATCGTGGCAACTAAGACAGGTCTCGGAGAGAAAACATAGTTTGTCTATGTCGTGAGCAAACAGGCTACGGTGACATCGCCCTGAGCGACAACTCCTATGATGATCGCATACCTTTCTCTCTTTCTCTCTCTCTCTTATTCTAATCCTTTCTAATCCACCATAAAAATACCATACTTAAAAATATGAGAAAAGAATATTAGAAGTCTTTCGAAACTTTTCAAGGAATTTCAAGCAGAAAATTATCATATTTATTATAATAAATGTGATTATTAGATAATAAATGATAATAGATCTTTTTATCGTCGTTGTAAAATAATAAAAGAGAAAAAAAGAAAAAGAAATCAGTGCTATAATCGATTCGTTCAACAAGCACACCACAGTGACACACAAGAGACCATTTAACGAGATACATATCTACTCCCATGCATTAAAACGTAAAAACGTGTTAGTATGTGCGTGTGTCAGGCATCTTGTAAAGATGTTCACAGACATACTAACATTAATGCAACGTACACTCGCACGTGCCATGCACCTGTCATTTCCCTTTACCATGGGTGATACAAAGCAGCCGCTCTTCTCGTTAATTGAATACAGAAAGTTAATGTATATGTGTATTGTGCATGTGTGTCTGTCTATGCGTGTCTGCGAGCACGTTCGGTGGGTGTTTTATCGTGGGCCTCGAGCTTTATAGACTTATCACAGGTGGCCTCGTCTTGCTTCGACCTAATCTACGACGTTAGTACGACGTTAGCAAAAAGATAGAGCGGATTATTTTCTTTTTAATTCTGCCTTTTCCTTTTTTTTTTTATTTATTTATTTGACGATTAGAGTTTAGGATTATAAATTTTCTATTACGTCAATACTACGAATTTTTTGTATGAACAAAAAAGTTATAGTACTTGATCAATCGTATAAAAGATGTGAGAAATTATTCGTATGAAACTTTCATACGTAAATTTCATATAAAAAGAAAAAAAAATAAATATTTTTTCAAAGCATCTTTTTCCACGATGAAGTTCCACGAATCGCAAAGAAAGCGAGGACCGATAACGCGAAGGAAGTAGAGAGTCTTATCGATGTGGGTCTCGATAACAGACTGCGAGCTGTTAGTTAGCACACGAGAAAACTTTGGCGCCTTCTCTCTCTTTATCTCTCCCTCATTCTTCAGAAATAATTATCAAAAAATAAAAACTATCTCTATTAAAACCATATTTCTACAAATCTTTCGACAAAAGGATTAGAGAAAGAAGGCCAAAAAATGGAAAAAGAAAAGGAAAAGAAGAAAGATCGATTCGATGAAATAAAAGAAATAAAAAAAAAACAAAAGATACGAACAAAAAAGAAATAAGATCTTTCCTTCGAAATAATCAAAATTCGATCGTCCAAATCTCGAATGATTAAAGTTCGGTACTCGAAAGATGAGAGGATCAAAACGAATGGACAGGAGCGAATCCTGTTGAAAAGCCGATATCCCTTAGGCTAGTCGAGTACAACACACCCACGTGTACGGCATAATAAACACGGGAGATTCGTCGTCGTATCGCTTCTCTCGCGGAACAAGGACGGACGCGAGTATCTCGCGGTGGGAGAAGGAGGAAGAAGGAAGGAACGACGGCAACTAAGAAGAAGAAGAAGAAGAAGAAGTAGAAGAAGTAGAGGAAGAAGAAAGACGACGACGACGACGACGACGACGACGACGACGACGACGACGACGACGACGACGACGACGACGACGATGAAGAAGAAGAGAAGAAGAGGAGAGAAGAGAGTACGAGAGAGGAGAAGGCAAAGGCGGCTAATGGTAATGGTAGCAAGGCAGTGTCTCTCGAGCCGCCGTCGAAGCCGGCTCGCATTCATCTCCGAGTGATCCACGTGCGATCGCAAAGATCGATCTATAGTCTTTCGTACGATGAGTAATTCGATATCGAGAGAATGACGAACATTTACTACCATTAAATCTTCTCAAAATTTATAATCGTTCGTTCCAGTGTATTATCAAAGCCTTCAGAAACTCTTGTTACGTCTGATAAAAATAATAAATAAATTGTATCAATTCTCTAATCAAAATTTTTATATCGATTTAGATAAGTCTTCATAAAAAGAAAAAAAAATAATAATAAGAAAAGAAAAATAATAAAATAAAACAAATACTTCTGGCGAATGGATCTACTTTTCGCATGAAATCGGATCGGATCGGTGACCGACTTTCTCTGAAATCGATCGACGAGATCGAAGACCAAAGAAAAATTTTCAAAGAAAGAATTTAATCAAAAAAGAAAAAAGAAAAGAAAATCGTACAAGTCAAAAATAAAAAAGAAACAATGAAGTGTCGCGATGAATAAAACGAATCAAAATCTTCTTTCAGATTTTCTACGATTCACACGATTTCAAGTGCTAAAGTAAAGTCCAACAGGAGTGTCGAATTTGAACGAAACAGTGTAGTGAAAAAAAGAAGGACAATAATAAAAAAATAAAATAAAAAATAAAAAAGGGTGACGGAAAAGGGACGGAACGTCCATCTAGAAATTCCTGTCTCTTCGAAAGGAAGATGAGATCATTGTTAATAAAAAGTATACGAAGGAGGAGGAAGCAGGCAGTTGTTCTAACTATGGGGTAGAAGAAATGTACCCCGGAAGGTCGAGTTGGGCCCGGGGCGTTCTTGCCCTCGGTGCTGGGAGTTTACTTCTCCTGGCCCTTCAATGGAGGATCGATGAGATTCGTGCAGAGGAAGGGAATACTTCGACTTGGGACGTAGAAGAAAGAGATATAGAAAATGGCGACTTAGGAAATCGTGCGATTACTAGATCGACGATATCGACGACGATTACTACGAAGGAGAAGGAAGAAGAAGACGAAGAAATTTCTTTCGCGTATCAACGGTCGAATATTCGAATAAAAAGAGAAAATGAAAAGAAAATAAACGGGGAAGATCATCGGCGAAAAGACGACAAAGGATCGAGCTGGTTCTCGAGTACATTGGATCGATCGATCGATGATCAAGAGAAAGAAATACTTACTTCCGGTTTCTCTTCAACAAAAAGAAATAGCATTAACAAGAACAACATAGACGATGACGATGACGATGACGATGACGAAGAAGGTAACGACATTCTCTTTCCAACATCGTCGCCGATCGAGCAGAAAATCAAAGATGACATCGAAGAAAGCAACTTCCTTCTTCCTGACCAAGGAGTTTCTCTACCGATCGAACGATCTTTGCACTCGTCACGTGCCAACGAGAGAGAAGATCCGAGATTGGAAAGGAGTACGAAACATTTTACTGGAATGCAGAAGGACCGGATGCCTTTTTTTCATGAGAATCTCTCGAGATCGTTCGATGAACTCAAACGAAAGGACAATAAACATAAAAATATTAATACAAACGTGATATCCTCCAATTTTTCTAATGAAATATTTCCAAATAAATCGATTAACTTGATTAAAAATAAAAGCAAATCATTGATAGTTCGACTTTCTCACAGTTTTACTTTGGATCGTCGCAAAAGATATACGAATTATTATTCCCTACAATCAGCAATACCAATGGCTTACGTTCATATTCAACCGTCGTATCCGGTGGCACCGTCACCCCCACCCCCTAACCGGAAGTGCATACGTTGCATGGTCGTCTACAAGCCGTGTCCTTCGCCACCAAGACAACCACCAAGAATCGTCCTTCCGACTTACAAGTACCAAGAACCGGCCTCCAAGTGGCACGGTCTCAAGTATGGTGAGTTTGCTTCAACGTAAAAAAACATAAACAAAAAAGGAAGATAAATCTATAAAACAAAATTAATAAAACTAATAATAAATAAATAATACAATAAAACTCGAAGCTCGTTCAACGCGTTTAATACTCTACGATAATCATACATAAACTTCTAATCACAAGTACGATAATGAATTATCTAATATTTGATATCTACAAAAAAATTATCAAACTCGTTATATACAAGATTAATACACGAATTAATTCAAAATCGAATCGACATTGTTGAACGTTGCTAAAATTTGTAAACAATTGAACAGACGTATGAAACGATATTTCAAAGTTGCAATGTGGAAGAATTAAAGTTGCAAAGTAAAAAGAAAAAAAAAATACAAAACAAAACGAAACAAAGAAAAGAACGATGGCAGGAAAAAGAAAAAAATCACTACTCTTCCGTAAAATATGATAATGTCTGCGAGTACACGGAGTACACTTAGTGATATTTGCGTTACGTAGGCCGCGCCCGTGGCTCTTTGATCGGTACCGAGGTACCGCCAATCGTGAGTACGAAATTTGCATTGTTCCAAGAAGAAACTCGAATCAAAATGTAACTTCGTAATCACGCTTATTATTAAGAAAGGGAGAAGGAAAGAGAGAGAGAGAGAGAAAAAGAAAAGTGAAGAAAAAAGGAAAAGAACGGAAGCGAAACTCCAAGAACTAAGTTCGCCGATCAAAGGTCTGACCTTCGACCTCGATACGAAGAAAGAGAGAAAGAGAGAAAAGACGAGGATGGTTAGGATGTAGCTCATTAACTCGTACCAACGATACCCGCGGGATCGACTTGGATGCGCGAGAAAAAGCGAAGAAGCGATAAATTGCAATCAAGTAGAAGATGAAATCAGGCTCCTCTGAAAGATTTTTCTCGATCATTTGCATTTCGATCTCTTTGTTATCCAACTCATAAATCATACTTTAACAAAATTCAACGATATCGAAATGATATCTTTTATATCTAACGAGAAGAGATCTTTTATATCTACCTATCTAATTTATTTTCAAATTAACGATTTGAATAAAAAAGAAATCTTTTTCCTCGATCGAACGAAATATATGTTTTAAAAATTCACATTCTTGTTTCGTGTGTATCTATTTTTCTAAGTTGTTACGTAAATAGCAGATAAGTGAATCACACATACGTGTTAATCTACGTACGCACACGATGAATTTTTCTCGACCTTGCGAGACTAGCCTACTTATTCTCGATCTCTCTAAAAACTCGAATCAATACGCGTGTTTATCGAAGAAAATCGTTCTTTCAAACTAGTAACAAAAAAGAAGCAGGAGATATTTTTTTACGCGACTTATAATTATTCCTTTTAAAAAAGGAGAACAATAAAAAAAAGGAAAAAATAACGCGGTGATCTTTATAAAAGATAGGAAAACGAAAACATCGAGATGACAAATCGATCTTGATGACTAACATCGATCATTGGAATCCGCAACGTAATTGCTTCGCGTACGCACCACGAGTTCGAGAATACTCTACTACTCTTTAGGTATACACATACACGAATACGTACACCAATACGCATGATTCGTAATCGTGCGTGGAAAATATTCGTTCAGGGTGGTCTCTCTCGACCTGGCTCTCGACGTTGAAAAAACGTCTCGGTGCGTGCCGTTTAATCGTTACCGTTCCCACCCAACGAGACACGTTCCCGTTTTCTCAGCTTATCTTCTACGAGAGACTTGAGTGAACTCATACAATGACTTCATAGTGTTACTTTCTTTTTAATGAATATAATATATACGAGTAAAACGTATGTTATACCTATGAGAGCATTGATATCAAGTGAATTACAATAGGAGTCTACTTTACTGACCTCATTCACGAGTAAAAAAGAAAAAAAAAAATTACTATTACGTACGTTTATAGTTCATTGATAATATCTCTCATAAATGATCATTCATTCTAATTCCAGATTTTCTGGGAACTTTATCGGATAGGATTCTTTTAAGATTGGTTCGTCGACCGATTGTTTCATTCAACGAAATGTTAAATGATGATTTTCTAAGACCGAGAATACATTAGGCTAGAACGATAAGATTTCCGTAATTTATAAAGTATACTCTCTCTCTCTCTCTTTCTCTCTTTCGACATATAGTACGACCATGCCTTCTATTTACTCCTATTTCACGCTGTAACTCATCGCTCAGTTTACTCAAACGCATACACAAGGAAAGGAATCTAAAGAAGCCTTTTCTCTCGTGTATCTCTCCCTTTCCTCCGAGCCAAAGATATAAGTCTTTCTTTCTCTCTCTCTCTCTCTCTCTCTCTCTCTCTCTCTCTCTCTCTCTCTTTCTTAGCATACGTTTTATATCTTCTCGCGGAATCTCGTTCCCTTCCACGTCTATAAACTTTCAAGCAGCCACGGACTCTGGCTTGTCAGCTTGTCGAATTACGAAGGGAGGAAGTTAAGTTTCTTCGAAGTACGACGATCGAGTACGTATATACATATACAAGCCCTTCGAAAAGAGTATTCGAAAAGAAAAGATAAAAAATAAAGAAAAAGAAAAAATTAAAAAATAAAAAAATAGAAAGAAAATTTAAAAAAATAAAAATAAGATAATTAAAGGTCGGTAAGCACTTCATTATCTCATACCTATTTATTATCTTCTCTGAACGTAGCTATGATCGAAGATAAAGATCGTGATTTACAAGCATCGTGTATAATTTATAATCCAAGAACAAGAACAATGTAAGAAAAAGAAAAAGAAAGAGAGAGAGAAAAAGAGAGAAGAAGAGAAATAAGGAACACGAGATATTATTCGACTATAACTCATAATTAAACGTCTGTTAAATACAATCAACGGTATTGTCCAATCTATCAAAGATAAAGAACTAACTAGATATTAGCAAAAGATATAAATATAGAGATATAGAGAGATGGGAAGATAGAGAGATAGAAAGAAGAATAGATCGACGAAAGATCTTCGATCGGTCACGAACGACTAAGAGAGAGAGAACAAAAATAGCATTGCCGAACGACGAGCGATGTGTCGCGACACGTCGTGAAGGAACGTCGAGAAGAACAAAAAGTATCCAACGAATAAGAAAAACAAAACGAAAACAAAAAAGATAAAAAAGATAAAAAAGATAAAAAAGAAGAAAAAGAAGGAGAATAAAAGGTGGTCTAGAAGGGCGCATCGTATGTAGCTTCCTGCACGAAACTTGCGTACAAGGGCGTAAGAAAAAAACGGAAAAAGAAAAAGAAAAAGAAAAAGAAAAAGAAAAAATAAAGAAGAAGCAGTATAGGGATGCTGGATGTTTCGCGTCCGTTTCGTTCCTTCTTCTTCTTCTTCTTCCTTCTATTCTCTTCTTCTTCTTCTTCTTCTTCCTACTCTTTTCTTCTTCTTCTTCGTCTTCTTACCTTCGTAGCTCGGCACGCTCATCCTGTACAATGCATTGGGATGCACCGAACCAGCCAACGGCGATGCAACACTTCGTCGCGGTTGCTTTGAAACTACTCTCTCTCTCTCTCTCTCCCTCTCTGTATCTATCTCTTTTTACTTCACTGGTAGGTAGAGAAGCAATCTATCTCTCTCTTTCTCCATCGGATTCTCTCGCACGCGAGCACGCACGATTTCTTTCTTCCTTGTCTCCCTTCATTCCCCTCACCATTCTTTCTCTCTCTTTTTCTCTCTTATCGCGTTAGTAGCATCGTCATCTCGTGCTATCTCTTCGCAGTGTCCGGTTCAACGTTGAGGAGGCAAACTTCCTTCCTGCCTACTATTCTCGCTAAGATTTTCTTTCTTTCTTTCTTTCTTTCTTTCTTTTTCTCTCTCTCTCTCTCTCTCTCTTCCTATTTCTTTTTTCTTATTGTATAAGATAATTGCCTATCTGATCGAGTTATCGAGAGTGCCAATTAATGAATTACACGTGACTTCGTTCTATTTTCTTGTGTTTTTTCGTTGGTCTGTTCGTTTGGTTTCTATTTTAAAGCCCCGCATAAATTGTATAAAGTATACACATCTGCATTTTGTTTATTATCCAACACGCATCTGAATTAGAGACTTTATTCTTTTTTTATCTTACTCCTTACACCTGCTATCGAATAATAATAACACGTGTGTTTGTGCTCGCGATCCGATCGAAAGATACGTAAGTACATAGAAACGAAACGTAACCCGTGATCACGCTGTTACGTGCACGTCGGTATGTAACTAAGCTATGAAACAATTATCTTTCTAACGAAACTGAAACAGAAAAATATCTAAGATAACATTATATCGGAATCTTTGGTATTTCTGGTTAAAATTAAAACGAATTGACTACTTCTTTGTTTCTTTACAAAAAGATTAGAAAAGACGAAATTACCCGAATGAATACGAATTAATTACCTTATCTATATCGACTTCTTCCTTTTCTAATTTTAGAAAGATCTAGAATAGAATTAGATTTATAAAAAAAAGAACAAATCAAATTTCTTCCCACAAATTAAAACAAAAAAGTTTACAATTTTGTCAACATCTAATGATATCAAAATGATCTCTCTTCGATAAAAAGAAAATCTGCATTTCTAACAAAGACAACGAAGAAAAGAGAATTGGAAAGATCATTGATATTGAGGTAGAGAAGGGTTGTAAAACACGTGGGTGCGGTCAGATGGGAACCTCGTATGACTGGGCCAGTAGCAAGGAGTAATAGCGGTATCCCTTTAGCTGCACCTTGCGGTTTCGCGAATTCTTTCCCTACCAATTCCTGGTAACTCGATACCTGGAAACGATTTCACGTGTCGAATTACCACGTTTACACGGCTGAGCATTCTCTCGTCGATCGCCCATCTCTTTCTCTCTCTCTCTCTCTTTCTCTGTATCTTTCTATCTCTCTATCTCTTTATCTCTATCTCTCTCCTTTCATCTATTCATCCAGCGATCATCTATACAACGATCTATACATATGCACTAACGAAAAGGTGGGTGGTGTTAGTGTAATAAAGCCTCGAACTCTTTGCATGCACCCAATCGTGCGTATTATATACTACATACGTTATGTCCTACATTTTTAAACATTTTTCTGCGGTCTCACGTCATTTTACTATCACGATATCGGTCATAGTTAAAATAGAAAGCGTAGAACACACTTCCTTCTGTGTTCTCCTCCATCTTTTTATATCTTTCTCTCTCTTCTTTCTTGTCTTTCTCTCTTTCTCTTTGTTTGATGATAATAAAAAAGGCAGAAAGGAAGAAAATATGATATAGGAAATAAAATGTTATTTATCTATTCTTATCTATGATATAAAATATAAAACGAAAATTCATATAATACAACATAATTCTCTATGTTTTTCAACCATGAAAAGGGATCGAATGTTTGCATTCAAATATTCTTTTTATCGAACGAACATATTATCCATGCTCGATTCATTCGCTCTCCAAAAGAGTTATGAGAACTCGAGTGAGTAGTCTGGATCGAGGATTACGTGATAAATAGATAGAGAGAGAAAGAGAGAAAGAGAGAAAGAGAGAGAGGATCTTGGATATAAATAAAAAATGAGAAGGATAAGAGAGCTGCCTCAGCAACGTCACGCTCGAGTTAGACGAGTGGATCTAGAATATCGAGAGCTCGAAGCTCGAGCTCATTAACGTGTTCAAAAGGGAGACCTTGGCTTTCTCGCACCTCAAAGATTTCTTTTTTATCTTTCATCTCTCTTAAAAAAAAAAAGAAAATAAAAAGAACAATTCTCAAAGTCATTCGACATTATTAATATCTATATAATAACGTATATAATATATATATGTATATAAATATAATATATATTTCTTGCATTTAATAAATCGTGTATTATATATATATATATATATATATATATATATATATATATATATATAAGATATAGTTAATCGAATCTCATTCGTAATTTTTCCAAACAACAAATATTTTCTATATCACCCGTTCGACGAGAATAAGGGGGAGAGAGAGAGAGAGAGAAAGAGAGATGTTCACCACGATCGCGACAAGCGCGGTTTACCACGATGCATTAGCCGCTTGTCATTCTGACGTATCAATTAAAATAGCGTTTCACAGATAGAACATCTTATTAATATTATCACGCTGCTACGACGGCTTCGGACCTGAGTGTCACGGATAGCTAACTCGTACGCGTTATTATCTAAATCGCTGGTAAACGAACGTCCACGTTTATTACGATCTACGTGAGATACACAAGATGATTTAAAAAGGAAAAAAGAATCTAATATAAAAAAATTCATGATCTTGATCAACTACTATATATATATATATATATATATAGGTTTACGTATATATAATTTATATAATCAATTTTAAAGCTGACACTCTCGACTCGGCTTTAAAAAAAAAGAAAAAAAACAATAAAGAAAATGCACAAACAAAATTGTACATTCGACTCCAATATGAGAAAAGGGACACTCGATAAAGAGTAACTCTATCTTTTACATACAAATGATCAACGAAACGTTTTAAGCTGCTTCGTGATATCTCGTAATGTATCAAGTTACTTCGCGAAACGCTAAAAGAGCGATTTCGTGCTAACCAATCGATTCTAGAAATTACCTTCATTTTACAACTCTTTATATATATAAAGAAAAAAAAAACAGAAAAGAGAAAACAAAAAGAAATAGATAAACAGATGTTATCGACTTAACCGAATGAAAACTTAAGTATTAACTAACATTAGAGAATGAGTAAAAAAAGAATAAAAAAGAAGAAAAAATAGAAAATGAACAAGCCTTCAAATGAAATTATTAGTTTTCCCGGAAGAGAATGAATGAGATCGACGATCAACGATCGATTTTAATTTTTTCTCAAGCTTTTTAACGATAACGATAATGAAGATAATCGACGTTACAAGGTTCGATCAACGATCCAGTATGATCATTATAACGCGTCCTTATTAACGTTTCTCGGAAAATGTCGATAAAACGAGAAAGCTGATTTATATTAAAGTAGTAATTTAAAGGGTGGTGTATACTACATCGATGAATTACAAACTCGATTACCGTGTCAAATTTGATGATAATAAATAAATTAAACGAGAAAAAGGAAAGTGTAAACGATAATAACGACAACAACAACAAAGAAAAAAGAAGATATTAACAATATGGATTGCTAATTAATCTACAATTCTTCTTTTATTCGTCTTAGGTACAAGTCGATAATTCTTTCAAGATCGATGGCTAACTCGAAAGTGACTTACGACAACGTTTTACAAGAGAGCTTCTCCTTTATGTTACGCCGAAACGGATACGTTTCTACATACCTACAAGTATCCCTTTCGCAGGTGACACGTGACAAGCTTTATTCGAGCTCTTCTATCCCACGATCCTTACATCCATGAGTTAAGAGTCTCCCGAAGTCTCCGTCTTCGTCTTCGTCTTCGTCTTCGTGTTTCCCTCCACGAATTGCGAACAAGATAGAAGAAGGAATCCGAGTAGAGGAAGAGAGAGACAGAGAGATTAGCATGAGATATTTACACTTTCACGAGAACAAAGTCTGTATTAACATTCGATCGTAATATCTACAAATTTTAGATCGTCCTTCAAAAATGCTTACTAGTAAAAAAAAAAATGATATAACAATTTTTTCAATGAATTCATTAAATTATTTTAAATTATAACATAAATAAAATTATTACAAATTCTAATAATATTACTATACTATTACATTTGTAAATTTTTCGGACAAGAAATGCGCTCCATTTTCTTTCTCTCTCTCTCTCTCTCTCTCTCTCTCTTCTCTCTCTTCTCTCTCTAAGCTTCTAATTCCCATTGAACTCTTTGATCCAACGAGACAAAGAGTTCAATGAGATTTTAACGACTCGTTTGCGATACCTCGAGTCTGGATACGTGGGCGTAGGGCATGGGCGTACAAGAGGAAGTCTTCCTCGACAGGGGTCCTCAACTCGTTTGTCAGAGTCGATCGTAAAATATGTTATACTTTTCCTTCCTTCTTTTCTTTTCTTCTCTTCTTCTTCTTCTTCTTCTTCTTCTTCTTTTTTCTTTTTCTTTTTCTTTCTCTCACTACGATGATCACACCGTTGTAGGATCGTTTCTCGAACACCTTCTTCAAGAATGACGAGTCCGACGAGCGAAAACGATTTACGAGCTGGCAAGCTCGTCGTCTCTGATAATTGAATTGGCACCATTAATCGCATGTTTCAACGCAATTCTCTTTTCTCCTTCCTTTTTCATTCTTATTTGCCAAGTCACGTAACGTTCTGTCGTGTTAAAAAAAAAAAAAAAAAGAAAGAAAAAAAAGAAAGGTCGACGAACCGGAAGTTTTCCTACTTGAAAAATAACTTGACGAATATTCGACGAATTTGAAAAAAATATGGTTTCAAATAGCTCCTGTCTATATAACTCTACACGTAATTATTTTTCTCGTACGTGATGGTGAGAATATAAAAAAGAATTTATCGACAGACGAAACGCAATCTGGTTTCGTTTTGCCATCGAGACCAGCAAACGTTTTCTTTCGTTTTCGTTTTCGTTTTCTTTTCTTTTCTTTTTCTTTTTCTTCCTTTTCTTTTTTTCTTCCTCGCAAACGTCAGTCGACCACTCGAGTATCGAAAAATAAATTTGCCGTTGCCGGAGGGATCAGTACCAGGCGCCAGGGAGTACTTGACTACTCGAAATAGAAGAATTCATGATAGAGAAGAGAAATCCGTAAATAAAATAAACGATTACATACGAAGAAGATTCTATGAATCTGCCAACTTGAAACAGACCATGGTCTTGTTTTATAAGCTATTAATTTACAGGAACCCATTAAGATGCGAACATTGAAATTTTCCATCAAAATAATTTCTAAAACATTCGCAATCGAAATAAATAAAAACTGATCTAAATAATTATTTCCATCCAAACACTTACAGTTAACGAAAGAAACATAATTTAAGAAAAAAAAAAAAAAAAAAAGAAAAAAAACAGAAAAGAAAAAGTAGGGAAAGAGAACTAAATGATTTCTTCTATTTTCTATAGTTCATCAGATAATTTGGTAACGAGAACGGTGTGTAATGATCGCTAACAGGTGATAATGATGATCGATGAAGGCGAACGACCGAGAGACTCATTTCCATGCCGACTTCATCGAAACTCGTCAAGTGAGACGTATGTTTCTTAGTATTTCAAAATGAATTTCCACTAAGAGATATATATCGAAGCTTCAGGCAACTTGAATACCTTCTCTCACATGTTTTGTCGATAGCAAATTTTTTCTCTCCCTCTCTTTCTCTCTTTCTATACGTATAAATTTATATAATAAATATAAAAGATTTAACACATCAAATAAAATGATCAGAATTTTTTTGAGATTTCTTAAAAAGAATTTGTTCTAATCTAGATCATAAAACTTCTGATTTAAATACATACTTGTACCACATATCACGTGAGAATAAAACGTTTCTTACAATCTACAAGTAAGAGAAAAATGAAGGTGCGTGAATGCTTGTAGAAGGTAAACGAGCTCGATTAGTGGGTGTATGAGAAAGTGAGAGGGACTGAGAAAACGAAGAAAGCATGAAAGAGATAGGGGGGAGAGAGAGAGAGAAAGGGTGGCGGTACGAAGTAACCGCTGAAATTGCCATGAAATTATCTGCCAGTTAACTACGAGAGATCTTTTTTACGAAACGATATAACCAGACGAGGTCGATATATATCGCCACGCAAATTGCGTCGAGCTTCTCGCGTTTCATCGCCGCTGTGTACGCCCACTCACTCATTTTCTCTCTCTCCATGTATCCTTCTCTCTCTTTCTCTGCTTGTACGCATAAACGTTTACGCAATATCACAAGTCCGTCTTTTTAATACGTAAGTAATGTCCGTTGGCTATAGTGTTCTCAAGAGTGCACGAACAAATTTCTAAAGATGAAAGGATCATTCATCGGATCATTCATCGGATCATTCAAAAATCATTGATATTCGTATTCCATCAAAATCACGTTTACAAGATCTTATTCTTGGTTTTCACAAAGTGCTTTTCACCATGCAATTTTATCTTTACGACCTTGTAAATTGTAAAAGACCGACAACGTAGAGGATAAGTGATCTTTTCCATTAAAAACTTTCAGCGTTTACAAGTAATGATAACGTCGACGTATATTATAAATGATTTTTACGAATTCTATATTTAAAAATATCATCTTAAAAAAATATTCGATATTTGGATAAATTTGTTATTTAATCATTAGAAAGTAAAGCCAAAAGCACTAAAATAAACCAATAATTGAATATGAAAATTTTGATTCCATTTAGGCAGCCATTAGCTCGATAGTATTTGCGTTACATTGTTTTAGAATAATTATTTAATCGCAAATAATATCGATTGCCCGGGTCTCACCGCTTGGAGGTTGCTGCTACGGAGACCCACGAGCTATGACTCTACTTCTAATACTT
>NC_057702.1:1817841-1834599 GCF_014466175.1 Vespula pensylvanica | reverse complement strand
AATTGGAAAAAATCTCAACAATTGATGGAAAGAAACGAGTAAAAGCTGTATATGTTACTACATTACCGAAGAGCTGCATGTATTACCGCGTAGTATATTCTTTAATGGGATGATGGCGATCGTTCTCTTCAAATCATGAAATAATTGATGATATGCCTCGATGTTCCAATTTGAGATCTTCTTTCCTATTCCAAGTTGTCGATCTGATACAGCGAATATATCTGAAATCAAATTACATAGATTTTATAATTAAAATACGTAATAAAATATTTTATATTCTAAATAAATTTTTAAGAAATCTGTCCTTACTTGTTCCGTTGAGAAGTCTTCACTCGTCCAGGACACAATTCGTACTAATCGTAAGAATGTTCTTTTCACCTCTGCGTACCGCCCCTCGTTCGATCTTATATGATACAATATTTTTGTTTGTGTACACTCCAAGGACCAATTTCCTGGAATTGCGGCAAATGTGAGAGCACGTAGCCAATTGTTCACATCGGGCTTACTCATCCGTGAAAATTCCTGGAACTTCGTAGGCTATATGTTTGTTATTCTTCTCCGAGTGTTACCTATCTCTCTGTATTACGTCACGCGTCTCTCTGTTCCTTAAAAAAAAAATAAACATACCAGCACGTAAACGAAAGTGAACGTGTATAAACGTGTTTGTCTGTATGAAATGAATAAATATATATGCTATGGATATTTAAATATACGTTTAATGATATGTGAAAAAAATAAATGTATATATATATATGTGTGTGTGTGTGTGTTTGTGTATGTATATATATGTATATATAAGCAGCATATGTATATATATGTATATACATATAGTAATAATGAGTATAATGTGTATACATTCTATAAACGTTAATTATTTATATATAATATAAAATGAAATCATATACATAATCATATATATATATAATAAATTATTTATTATTTGCTAATAAGCCTTGAATTATCCAATTCTTTGTTATACTTGATTTTAATATACGCGTATTATACTCATGTGTGTGTGTGTGTATGTGTCGTGTGTATATGTGATATCATATGACATACATATACATATATACTCATTCGAAAATGGAATATAACACAAAATTCGATGTTTCAACACAAATTAATAATCAATTAATAATTAAAGCATCGTTAATAAACAAGATAATTACCTGTATCGTGAAAATGAAGCTGAACAATCAAAAAAGTTATTGTGTAGTAAATTTTACAGGAGACGCCAAACGATCGATTTCTTTTTTCGCAGATATTTCTTGAACACTATTTTGCCTTGATCTGCACATGACACATGTAAGAAAGCGTGTTTTAAGGAATCGATTGATATATTGGAAAAGAGTCTACATTAAAAAAAATTATACTAATTACTTATAATTAAGAGCACGACGAAACACCGTGCAACTACCGGAGAAAACAAAAACGAAATGGCGTAAGCATTACCGGCAACGAAAGTAATTAGGCCCCGCCCCTTACCCACTTTACCCGCGAAAAATTAAAAATTTATTTTTCTGACTATTATTATAAATTAAAAAATAAAATAAATTATCGTGGCATGTTAATTATTGAAAATTTGCATTATTAGAATCATAAAAGTTAATAACTATTGTTTAATTAAATAATTAACGAAACTTAATTCTTATTATATGTACATTACTTCACACCCACACATTCTTAACTTGCTATCGTAAGTCAAAAGTATATATATAATTATTACATAAAATAATGAAATAATTAATTTCTATATATACAATATATATATATATATATATATATTTACGTAAATATTCTCTATACATTTAATACGTGATAAGATTTTTTATTTATAAACGTCTAATAATTTTTAATTAAAAATTTTTTATGATTTATCTACTACGTGTACTTTGAAATTCAAGGCACGAGATCATCTCTCCATTTTTCTTTTTGTCTCCTTGCACATTTAAAACTTTTATTATAATAAAAAATTAACGATTAGAACAAAAATTAAATTTTCTTATACTTTTTAATACATAATCTCGAGCATATTATAATCTCATTTACTTCACTGATACAATTTAGCTTCTGATTGGTCGTAATCTAGATGCTGTGAAATAAAACTCTCTGATTGGTTCACTGTGTAAAAAAGAAAAAGAAAAGAAGTGCAATGAATTTCTTGAATTTTAAGAAAAATAATTCACATTAATAGGCAATTAACATTCGTATAAGAATTTGTTTAAAACATTTCAAGTGATTCATTTGTACATATATACTATACGTAGGACAATAATTTAATCTCAACAGTATACTAAGCTGAATAAATTCGATGTAATATATTATAACCTAATATATTCATAGGTAAGATATGCTCTCATGTCGATTTTTTCAATATAAAATGAAATTAATTTTGTTAATTCAATATATTGTTCTATTTAAATATAACTCTTATTGTTATTATTAATTTATGTAATAAAATTTTTATTTGTATTAACATAATACTTATTTTAGCATGGAAGAACACCATAAATCTTCTTTATCGACTGTGTAATTTTACGGCTTTGAATAGGTAATTAGCTTAATATTATCGTCTTATACTGATATCATCTAAGAAGTTTAATTAGAGATGTGGAGTCATTAAGTCTTTTTTCGATTTTGCAAGATATGTTATAGATATCGAAAGTATTTAATGATTACAATCAGGTAATTACTTTAATTATTTTTCGTTAGAAGCAACGATATATAAATTAAAAAGAAAGATAAACTCAATGATGAAAGCAAGATTTTTTTATCAAGCTGCATTATAAAAGGAAAGTTAAGATTTTAATTAATTATTATTAATTTACGTATTTATCTTTCTAAAAAGATATTACTATACTACACATTTAACTGTTTATATAATTAAAAAAATCTATATATATGTATATGTATGTATGTCTGTGTATATGTAGATACTCTAGATTTTACTAATGAGCTATTGTATTAGTATTAAACTCCATGTGCTATAAAACGAAGAAATGTAGAATCATTAAGTTTTAATGAACGATCTCACAGCAAGGAAGTCACGTGAGATTGAACGATGATCGGAATTTGTCGCGATTAAGTTTCCACAGCAAGTTTCGTTACGAGAATAGATGCTTGAATAGCTCGAAGGGATTAGAGAAACGCGAGATCATTATTTATGCCTTAGCTCGGCGCTATACGACCTGTGCTTGTTGCATCTTACGTCTACCTGTTTAAATTTATCATACGTCATGAGCTCGGCTGCGTGCCACCTCGACTTTTGCAGTAACGAGCTTCTCTAATTTTTGCATGACCAATGTGAGTTAAATTCTTTTTTATAATCGCAATGATATATATTTGTTATTTCTTCAAATAAAATTAAATAAATTTTTCGTACTATCGTAAAAAAATATATGTAATTATTAACTATTAATTAAAATTAAAATTATATATACATAAGAATTAATATTATTTGTATTAGATCAGTATTTTTTATATCATATTTTTATGAACAATCAATATTTCAAGGGAATTAATTCCAACAAGTATTAAGATCATTTTGATAAGCATGAACACGTAGACGAGAATGAAAAGAGAGTAGGATCGAACACGCAGTATGTTGTGTAGACTGTAGATTATTCAGATTGAAATTCGCTCGGTCGGACGGATCGGTGGCTATTAGCGTGCGTAACGTCGTTGTTGCTCGTTAAGCTAATAAATTAAACGAGCCGCGTGGACGAGCGTTATAATTACGACGATGTCACACCATACGTAGTTCGCGCCTCGATGCCGATTATCCTTTGGACGACACATCGTCCTGTCTCCTGTCCTTTGAAATCGCCCGAGTGTTGATCATTTTCAATCTTTTTACTTTCACGTTAATCGACATTCCGATCATATCGTTTTTCTTCGTTATCTTGTATTTTTAGATCTACCTTATATTTATCTAATGAATTCACGTTACGTTTAATATTATTTATTTATTTCATTGAAGCTGTGTAATGATAAGAATATCCTTGGATATTGATTAATTTCAAGTAGAATTTGATTTAATAGGAGGTAGTTTTAATTAATGATTAATTGACAATTAACTTTTATAAGGATATATACAACTTTAAATAACACTTTTACAAATGATATTTCAATTATGAATTTACTTCTGCAAAGATATTATAACTATAAAATAACTTGTACAAGGATATTGTAATTCCTATAAATAATTATATATATTATATCGATCTATCTATTAGATAAATCAATCATTGAGTTAGAATGTCAATAAAATCAATAAATTTTCATTTTATTATCCAGTAATACGAGCTATTGTTTTTCATGGCCGAATGGATAATACATAAATATACATGGAAATAAATCGTCCCTCATTTTCGTCGAAGTCCAAGATCTCATTTGAATACAATGCTTGTATATACTTCGTATGTCCGACGCATCACTAATTGCGAAATGCGATCGATTGATGTGGATCGTCGCAACGACGAAATTCGTCCGGTTAATTTTACGCGTGCGGATTCGCGTCGAGAACGACGCGGATTTATCGTTTCGGGGCGGTGACGCGAAGAGAAAACGAGATCCTACTAGAAATTGATTGAATATTTATGAAGCTTGCGTATTGATTTATACCTAAAACGTTTCAGAGTTACTTTCATGAATATATTATTATCACGATCGATCTAAAGATTTAAATCATTCGAGCTTTACATCGTTTTGCTGACATGAAACTTTATGAATAATTATGAAATCGTTAGATTCTAAGGTGCCGATAAAAGAAGTGAATAGAATTCTTCGGATTCTAAGAATATTATTACTGTTATGCAACGTGTTTATCGGTGATCATACATTATATTAAACAACAAAAAATTATTTTTCATTGCATGTTGTACACTTATGAATAATGAATAGCAATGTGTTATACATACATACATATATAAATATATATATACTTTCTTATTTCTATTTCAACAGGATGTCGTTGCAACATGATAGGTTCGATCAGTTCGACATGTGACATAGTAACTGGTCAATGTCAATGCAAATCTCACATAATCGGTAGACAGTGCGATCAATGTCAGGTGAGTTCTTTTTTTTTCTTTTTTTTTTCTTCTTTTTAAAAAAACATAAGTTCAGAAACTACAACTTGTTTCGTAAGATCTATTTGTATCGACTTGAAATTTCATCGCAGTCAGATTACTGGGGCTTGACAACAGGAACAGGATGTGCTCCATGCAATTGCGATCCCATCGGATCTTTTAATTCTTCCTGCCAACAAAATACAGGAATATGTTATTGTAGATCTGGCGTGGCTGGTCCACGTTGTGATACTTGTCTCTCTGGTTATTATGGTTTCTCGTCGAATGGATGTCAACGTGAGTTATATTCAAAAATATTTAATTTTTATTTATTTATTATATTAATGTGTAATGTAAGTTAAATTTTATTATCAGCCTAAATTATCTAATTTTTATTTGTTTATTATATAACTATTTATAGCTTAATAATTTGTATATCTGATAATAATTCGAAGGCACTTTCTGCAACGTCACTACGATCATTCTAACACTATTTTTATTTTAATCGGAAAGGATGCGATACCTGTGTGAGACCAGGACATATTTGTGATCCCGACACAGGACGTTGTGTATGTCCAAGCTTGACCTACGGTGAACACTGTGATCGATGTAGACCAGGTTCATGGAACTTGATTCCAGGAATTGGCTGCAAGCCATGCGCTTGCACCTTAGGCTCGATGAGATCTCAGTGCGATCATCGAGGTCAGTGCGTTTGCAGGATCGGCTACGATGGTCTTAGATGCGAGAGATGTGCTAAAGGTTACTATGGTTATCCAAGATGTCGTCCTTGTGGATGCGACGCTGCTGGAATTCTCTCTTGTGATGGAGAGATCTGTGATTGCAATGAAAATGGGCAATGTTCGTGCAAGGTACATTTTCATATAAAAATATTTAATCGTAATAATTATACGATTATAAAAAGCAATAAAGTTAATAAAAAGTTTATTACAATTTTATTTCGAATTCGATATGATTTTTTCACATTTGTGTCTGAATTAGGAAAATGTCGTTGGCAGACAATGTAATCGATGCAAGAATGGTACCTTCGGCCTAGCAAAAGATAATCCGAAAGGTTGTACCGAATGCTTTTGCTTTGGTAGAAGCAAACATTGTCAACAGGCTGGTTTCAGTTGGGGATTGAGAAGAATTAAAAAACCTAGGACCCTTTTTATTAACGAATCGGTCAACGATATTATGGTAAGCCAAAAAATGATTGTCGTTATATTATTATTAAAATTATATGTATATATATATATATATATATATATATATATATATATATATGCATATACGTGTGCATCCGTTTTAGATCACCGATTCAGGCTCAACAGCAGTTTTTGTTTACTCGAATAATGAATTAGATGTCATTAATGGTTTAACAATAATTCCTAACATTGAAGGAGACGTTATACTTCCAGCTAATTTGTATTATAATTATCATCTTTATTGGAAACTTCCGGAAACGTTTTTACGCGACAAGGTAATATTTGATCATAATTTCATGAAAAGAAAAATTCTACGACTTTTCATCTGAAATTCAAGGTTGCATCTTATGGTGGATTATTACGTTTTGCTACGTCAACTGATGGTGGTATATCATTGAGATCGGCACATAAATATCCACTTGTACAACTACAAGGAAACGATAGGATCATCCTAGAATATTATTTGCACTCGCCTGTTAAAGATAATCGCTATGAAGTCAGGTATGACGGTAATGATCTATTCAATGTGACAAGAAACTTCACGTAGTAAAGCGGTATATTCCTTTGTAGATTTCACGAGTCTTTATGGCAATTACACGGCAGACCAGATTACAAAGTTACCAGAGAGGTTTTGATGGTCGCTTTACAGAATGTGCAACGTATCTTCATAAAAGCCACAGACAATGCGGACTTTACGAAGACGACGTAAGCTAGCAATACCATTTGACGGGTCCAATCTGAAATATTAAGATTATTCTAATCGTGCAAAATGTTTTTGTTAGCCTTCTGGAAGCATCTTTGGAAGCTGCAGTATTAACTCACACTCATTCTCCACCATTGGCAAGTGGCGTTGAGATTTGTCAATGTCCTCCGGAATATAACGGCACATCTTGCCAAGATCCAAGTATAGGCTTCTATAGATCGTATGAAAACACAACCGTCACGTCCACTATAGTAATCGATCTTGTCGGACAAGCTAGGCGTTGTCAGTGCAGCGGTAGATCAGAGATATGTGACAGAGAGACGGGATATTGTCAAGTGAGTGACTAAGATATTCTCTAACTGCTTGTCTTACATAACGAAGCGTGTAATCGTAAACACGTGCATACATGTACAAGCATGTTGTGCGTGTATGTGTATAAACCTGGATAATGTTTCATAGATATCTATGTTCTTCTTCGTAGAATTGCAGAGGCAATACTATCGGTCCAAGATGCGAGATTTGTGCAGATAGCTTTTATGGACATCCTGAGATCGGTGGCTGCAAACCTTGTCCCTGTCCACAGGTTGATAAAAGATTCTCAAGTAGCTGTGTCGTTCGCGCTGATAGTGAGCCGATTTGTCACTGCAAGCCTGGTTGGTAACTCATGATTTAAATAAAATAAATTGATGTAAATAAACGTAGATAGAGAATAAAGAATATATAATCAACCATGATCGTCAACTATTCTTTTTCAATCGATCACAGGTTACACCGGCAGAATGTGCGAACGATGTACTCACAATTATTACGGTTTCCCTAATCTACCTGGTGGCCAATGCATACCATGCAATTGCAATTTAGCAGGTAGTACTAGCGATAAATGCGATGAAAAAACAGGACAATGCAATTGCAGACCAGGTTCAACTGGAAGAGATTGTTCTCAATGTACAGCTTATCGTCACGTCTATATCGACAACGTTTGCACGTGTAAGTGATACGAGAATATTGATTTGATTTCTCATTGATATTCATCTTATTACTTTGATATTAACGATTTTCAGCATGTAACGACAACTGCACCGGAATTTTATTGGACGACGTCGATACGATGATGGAAGAACTTGCAGCTGGAACATCTCACATCGCTGATGGTTACGTACCTCCTCCCTGGGAGGAACTAACTTACATCGAATCGAATACGAGTTTTCTACTAGACCAGTTGAAGCTGCAAAGCCAGCTTAAGCAGAGAATGAAGAACGTGCCCTGGTACGAATACAAAAAGCTCATGAAAAACGCTGAAACTTTGTTAAGAAATGTACGTACTTAACTGACCAGTGTTTTAAAGTATGAGAAACACTTTTTAGTTAGATTAATTGATGATAGAGTATATGATTGAAAGAGAGACAATTTCTTTCTATTTTCTTTTTTTTTTCTTTCATTCATAATAGGAATTTTCTTTATACATTCTCGTTGATATCAGAAAGGAGATCTTTCGTTTCTTTACAGGCAAACGATCATACTAATCGTGGCAATTTGTGGAAGAACAAGTCGAATGATCTGAAAAACAACATTTTCAGTGCACAAATTGAGATCAGAAATCTTTACGAAAGTATCAAAGGTATCGTATGTCTAAATTCTTTTTTTTTTTTTTTTGAAGGGAATTAATTTGTTGTCTCCTGTGTATTGTTTGATTAATCTTATCGTTCTTTTAGAAACTATATCACGATTAAATTCTTATGGTGATGATAACAAAAAGATTGAAATCAAAAAAGCCTTGGAAACGGCGAGGACGATACTGCACGATTTAAAGAACGTGAATTTACCAAAGAAAACTGCGAAGATTCAAGATTTTATCAAGTAAGCAATTGCAATTCTTTCTTTGCAATTATTACTTTTTATTTCCCTCAAATTATAAAAAGACAAATTTTTATTTGGTACATAGAAACGCTAAAGAGTATGTCGAATGGTTAAATTCAGTCTGCAACTCAACGGAACCGATAATGATAGCTCAAGAAGACACTGATGATTTCACTTTGAAGTTGAATGATATGAAAAAGATTTTGGAAGAAACAATGGAGATTTTATTTACTTACGATGGTCTTTATAAAGACATTAATAAAACATACGTGGAATTCGAAAATTATTGTAATCGAATTACTGCATTGGCAAAAGAGATCGATGCGATGAACGATGGAAAACAATTGATTGATGAAGCAAGAGAATTCATTATTAACACACAGAATGATCTTCAAGTTAGTATGATTGAGAATTTAAATTGATCGAGTTTAAACGAGCAGATATTGCAATGTATATTTTTTTAGAATCTTCCAGATCTGAAAAAGAAATTATCTTTTTGGACCGATGAATTACGTGTGAAAGAAGAAATATTATACAGATTAAATTACGAATACAATGATAAATACGTCATTCCAGCGATCGAACATGCGAAGAATTTGTCAAATTATGTGGATGATTACGTTAGGTACGAAAATCATTTTTTTTTTATTTTTTCTATAAGTTCTTTTTTTCATATTACTCGCGTTATCTAAATGTGAATCAACCCTTAACTGATAAGATCGAATAATTTAAAAATCATACGTGCGAAATTGATTCAAATGTTTAATATTGTAGTAATAGCAATATATTCAAGTAATTTTCGTCTTATCGGTAAAGAGTTCATTATTTTCAAACAATATATTTTATGCTACTTTGTGTAATCGATGCTCGATGACTTGATAAAGTGCAACTCGCGTTTCTGCCAAGCAGTCTGTTTTCGGAGACACGCGACATAGCGGCTAGCCCGCTGAAGGCGAGTCAAGCTTACAAGAACATCGTTGATAGCTTGACAAGAGCTAAAGATACTGCGTTAATGGCAAAAGAGACAGCTGAAAATACGAATTCTCAGGTAACAACATTCCAAACATTTATTTAGTTATAGTTATTACGATTGAGCAATATATCGCATATTATTAATCTTTTATCCTTTATTTTAAATATATAAAATAAAATTTACATAATTATACTAAAAATTTGAATGATTTTATCACAATTATGTTTTTATTATGAAAGAAAAGAAAAACATTCAATATAAAAAATTATTAACAAAATCGATTTTATTATAACGATATTGTTTAAATATTTAAATAAATAAAGAATAAATTATACTTTAAAACGGTTTTTAAATCAAGTCTCTACGACTTTCCGTTCCGGAGATATCGCCTTTGAAAGATTTCCATTCATAAATTCATTCATAACAGCTGTTCGTAGTAATAGTAGTAGTAGTAGTAATTCGATCAGCTGGGATGCGTAAATTCTTGGAATTTATATAGGTCAGTGTGTCACCAGGCCAAATGAATGAAATTATGTAGGTCAGTGGGTCAACATAAACGTTTCCATTTATATAGGAATATCTCCGGAACTAAACGTCGTAGAGACTTGATTCAAATACCATTTTAAAGGAAAAAATATACCCTATTTTTTAACATATTGTTAATAATTAATTAACAATTTATTATAAACAATTTGTTATAAACAAATTCATAGAAATTAAATTCATCTTATTTTATCAAAGAAAAAGATTCAGATTACGACTGATTTATAAAATTACGTAAATTGATGAATAATTTATAAACAAATTATTTTGTTTATCGAAAAAAAAGATTCTTTTTTATATTGTTAATAGACCATGTTTTCCATTTACATGAGAATATCTTCGGATCTAAAAGTCGTAGAGACTTTAAACGAATATCGTTTTAAAGAATAGATTTTTCTCTGTTTTTTCAACTTATTGTTAATAATTAATAATTTTCATAAACAATTTCTATAAACGAATTTTTATGATTTAAATTAATTTTATTTTGCCAAAAAAAAAAAAATTCAATAATACACGATTTTCAATCATTTCAATTATTTCAAGACGAAATTTGCTATTAACACATAAATTTCGTGAAATTTGTGTCGAGTGTCACTCGACAATCATTGACTCACTTCTTCATCTTATTTATAGACTCATACATTGACTAATTACTTCGTAGACTTATTTTTTCTTTTCACTCATTGTTTGATTTAATAATTAATCATACTATGATGCTTAAATAATACAAAATTATTTTATATAGATTTTTCCAAACGGAAAACAATCAAAATCTATGTTGGACAACTCGATAGAAGTTCTACGTGATTCAACTGAACAATTAAAGAAAGCCAATGACATGAAGGAAACCGTCGAAGATTCGTCTAATAAAACAGAATTGCAGGAAGCTGCTGTGAAACTTTTAAAGAATACTTTAAACAATACTGGAATACGTGATAACAATATAAATGTGAAATTGAGAGAAGTCCAGAGTGAAAGCAAAGCGTGTAAGTAAATGCATGTAAATACTAAATAAAAATATTTTTACTTAAAAATATTCCTATGTAAAATTAATTTCTCTATCTTTTTCAGTGCAAGAAAAATTAGAACAAGTTATGCAAGACAATAATGAAGTTTCGGAATCACTGACCGACATGCAGAGACTAATCGATGACTACAAAAAAGGAATTTCTGATAGATTACAATCAAAGTTCCAAGATCTAAAGAGAGAAGGAGATTCGAAAATCAGTTTAGCCAGTGAAAAATGTAAAAATTTAAATAATTAATCGACTTTAATTCTTAATAAACTATATTATCAATTTCTATTCCAGTATCAGAAGCTTTGAGTAACATTAAGAAAGCAGATGCGAAGCTAATAAGTTTATCAAATGCTGCAGTGAAACGTAAAAGTATTTTCGACAAATGGAATGATACGTTAACATCAAAGCTACAAAATCTCAAAGACAAGATTGCAGAGGCTAGGAATACTGCTGAAGGAGTAATGATCATTGAAGAAAATCAAATATTCTTTATTTTCTAATTTTTTATCTAATCAATTTTAATCTTTTAGATTCGAATTTCCGTGAAATCGATGGAAGACAAAAAATGTATCAGATCCTATAGACCAACAACTCTTCAACCATCCTCAATGACAAATATAGTAATGACTTTTGCTATTCCTAATAATCGAAAAGAAGGATCTTTACTTTACCTGCCTAGCAGTATCAACGTACGTTCTTTTTAATCTGCATGTTTTATCAATTTTTATACTCCAAGTGACAAAGTTATTTTTTTTTTGTTATTTCATAGGATGATTTCATAGCTTTAGAAATGATCGATAGGAAAGTGAAATTTTTGTGGAATGTAGGAGGAGGTACAGGAATCTTAACACATCCTGAAATTATCGAAAGTGGTAAACTCAAAGAAGATAGATTTTGGTATCGCATTGAAGCTGAAAGGTAGACAAATCTTTTTAAAAAATATAATTGTCTTTCAACCTTATCTAAATCCTTTACTTTATCTACTCTTTTTCTAATTTTTATAGAATAAGAAACGTTGGTAAGCTCAGTGTTCGAAAACAATCTTCTACATCTGGGAGGTATCTTCCTGTGATGAACTCAACGAATCCAGAATATGGACGATTCGATGTCATCAGTATGGATCGTGTTTGGTTAGGAGGCATACCAGAATCTCAAAGAAGACCTGTTGAAGTCAGTGCTGTTAATGGTTTACCTGCTTGTGTTCATCAGGTCATTCTTGATGGAAAACCTATTGGTTTATGGAACTTTGTTACAACTGCACCAGACATGGCCTGTGAAGCTTGCATGGAAGGGTAATTATTAGAAATAAATGACTATTTCTTTTGAAATTGCATGATGATGAACATTTTCTTATTAATTTATTTTTTTATGAAATAGAACTGAAGATATCAGGGATGACATAGCTTATAGCTTCAATGGTGAAGGCTATGCTGTTAGAAATAAAGTATCTTCTGGTCCTTACAACAAATATACGTTTGGGGTCTCTATCAGTTTCCGTACATACGATGAAAATGCTTTAATCTTCTTAGCAATTAATGAAAATAATGTACGTATATTTTAGAATACATACATACATACATATGTGTATACTTACAAAGTCCCAAAAATGAAATTTCTTCTCTACTTGTTTAAATTTGTTTAAATCCAATCGATAGAATCAACATATCATGATATTTCTTCGAGAAGGAAGAGTCATTCTTCACGTCGGCTATGGTGGTAATGTTAGTATGGAGATGTCCTCCACTTACAAATACAATAATGGTAATTGGACAACGGTAGATGCCTTTAGACAATATCAGTTACGTAAAAGTATTGAGAAATGTAGCTTAAACGTTGGTGAAGAAAATGATAAGAAGATAGGAGCGCCAACACCTCAGCCTAAGAAAGAAGATATTCCAGATTTAGCACAAGCTAAATATTATTTCGGTGGTGTACCACCTAGTTTTAGAGCTGAAAATATAATACTACCATCTCAAGTATCATTTCTTGGTTGTATGTCTAATATTATCGTACAAGAAGGCTATGATCCTATGGTTGAACAGTATTATGGCGTTGAACCAACTTGTGCAAACAAGGTTATTATTTGAAAAAAATAGTTTTACTCTAATTAATTAATTAATTAATTATTTATTTATTATTATGTTCATGAATTATAATTATATTTTAGCCACTAAGAATAGTAGGATTTTATGGAAATGGCTATCTCGAACATTCCTCCTACACTTTACGTAAAATAAGTTCATCTATGAGTTTCTCATTCAGAACTCTACAAGAAGAAACTCTTCTATTGTTATCCACGTTCCAAGGTCAAGAAGAAAAATTGTACAGTCCACAAGTCATTAATGAGGATATAACGGTAATAATTTTTTGATCATTTTATTCAATGAATTTTTTTCCGAGAATCTACTCACTCATTAATACATATCTGTTTTTTCTTTTTTTCTTTTTAGAGAGAAAATTATTATTCCGTCTGTGTGATGAAGGGACAAGTCGAAGTACGATTAAACGCTGGCAAAGGAGAGCTTATTCTTAGATCTAATAATACTGTCAATGATGGGAGATATCATACTGTTACAATTATTAAAAAAAGAAAGGAAGTTGAATTGAGAATCGATGATGCTTATCAAAGTACTGGGAGATTACCTAGCAGTGCAGCTATTAAAGCGTCTGATTCTAACGGTGGCCTCTTCTTTGGTGGACTTCCAGCTTTGATTAATAATACAAAAATGGTGACTACTAAGATTCCTCTTTATGGTGCAATTAAAGATGCTATCTTCAATGATGAGTAAGTTCTCTATAGCAAATTTTAAAAACAAAATATTTTACAAAATTCATATTAAATAATTTTTTCATTTAGAATCCTAAGATTCGACGAAGTCACATCGTTTGATCACGCACTGATTGGTCGACCTGGACCTAGCATGGGTAAAGATCTTCCTAATTACACACCTTCTGCTTCATTGTCAAGAGGAATGTCTACTCAGCCTGAGGGTTGTCAAAAGGTTCCATATTACTCTTTGGAACCGGGAGCATTAAAATTTGGTGACAAATCACACAGCCATACTCAACTCTATTTAAACTTCAAAAAATTCTGGGAAAAAAAATATACCATTGAGTTTGACTTTAGGACTTATTATCCCAATGGTCTATTATTTATTACACCGGTAAAATGATTAAAGAATGAAATAATAAATTGTGAAATATTTTTTTTAAGAAATACAATTAAACACTTGTTTTCTTTTTTTTTTTATTGATTTATAGGGACTTAGATTAAAGCATTATTTGATGATCGTTATTAGAGATGGACAACTTTTGCTTCTTGTCAAATGCAAGCAGAAAAAAGAAATCTTGTTCAAGACGCCATTCAACGATGGAAATTGGCATCATGTTGTATTGAGTCACGATGAAAGAAGACTGACACTTGTTGTAGATACTCAAACCCCTCGTACGATCAAAGTACCTAAAAAGATTGGATTAGCTCCGATGATGTATATTGGTGGATTACCAGAAAGTGGTACTCCATTACCAGAACAAATTGTGGTGAAATTGGAGACTTTAAAGGGATGTATAAGAGGCTTAAGAGTTAATGGAAATATCTATGACATGGTCGGTTCCACCAGTCGAGCTTATAATGTCGGTCAATGCTTTCCTAGTGTAGAAAGTGGAGCTTATTTTCAAGATGAAGCTTACGCAATTTACAGTAAGTTTGAATTCACGTTTAATAGACATCATGAACGTATACGTTGTAAGAATTTTTGTGCTTTCACAGAAAGAAATTTTGAATTAGGAGCTGTACTAGAACTTCAACTAGAATTTAGAACTTCAGAATTATCAGGAGTTTTGCTTTCGATAACTGCTCCTAGTGGCTCTCCATCCTTATCCTTGGAATTGAACAATGGCAAAGTAATTATGTCTGGTGATTTGGGAGATAGTAATCCATTGTACGTGGAGCAACGATTTCCTAGTCCATATGCTATCTGTGACAATCGTTGGCATCGTATTCAAGCTGTTTATAACGATGAAGAATTAGCATTAAAAGTTGACGATCTAGATCAAAAATATGGATTGCCTACTAATGTTAATTATCATTTCATGGAATCCACGACTTTAGGTCCCCTTTATATCGGTGGTTTACCAGGTAGTCAAAAATATAATTTTATCAACGACGTTAAATTACTCGAAAAATTTTAATACACCATATATTAATTATATATTAATATTTTTAGCTTCAGCTATGAAAGGAACGTTACTCACGCGAGATCATTTCAATGGATGCATAAGAAACGTAATGATAGGAGGAGAAAGACGAGATTGGACAGATATGGCTGAACTGCATAATATACACTTGAGTTCTTGCCCGATACAATGATGTAACACATATTAGATGCAAATTTGAAGTGCATCGAATCAATCCAAAGACTGTTACGAGGCAGACGCGCAACATAGTGACGAATATTCTTATGAATCCTTTGATAAATAATCGTTAAATACACAGATAAGTGCCATAACGCGACAAAGGGATTAGTAATCCTTAAGACGTAAGACTTAGTGAAGCCAAAAGATGCTAAAATATAAAATCTATTAAGCTCTAAAGTTAGTAGGAAACTTGATAACAGTCTGCGTTTAGAAAACATGGCACAAAAGCTCGTCACACAATATCCACAATTGTGAAAACAGCAATTTTAAGAAACTATATATATATGTAAGTAAACAAATCACTACCCAGTGTTGGACAATATTTAATTTAATTAACGATTAAATGTTTACTTATATTAATATTGGTGTTTTAAACAATTATATAAATTAATCGATAAATATATAAATTATTTGAATCATTTTATTCTACATACACAATATGATTACAAAATTATGTCGAACGTTACTTGACACGAGTTCTGTAAAATTAGTCAAGAGTGTCACTTGACGATCATTTTATGTCTTATCGTAGAATCGTCCATTGACGAGCTTCTTTGAAGACCATTAAATTTTTTAAATGTTTTATTATACAAAGCAGAATCATTGACTAACTACTTCGTATATATAGAATCATTTATCATTTCTTTTTAAATGTTAATAAGAGATTAAGAAAAATATGTAATAACGCAAATATTTATTTCATGGCAATGAGAACTTAAATTGTTAATTATTAATCTAAGTAATGATTAAATTACCAATTTAATCTTTAATTGCGATCGATAATTAAATATTTTCAATGTAATCATTAATCACTAATTAAATTAAATAATACAGAACACTGCCACTGCCATATAGAATAATTACAAATACATTATAGAATAGACATATTGTACATCAGTATTTAAAGCTATTATTTATTACCAATGATTTATACATACATGTAATTATGATTTCAATTAAGCATACTCAATGC
>NC_057702.1:1814974-1817741 GCF_014466175.1 Vespula pensylvanica | reverse complement strand
ATCTGAGGACCCACGGGCTAACGGGGACTCTACTCTACATTCGCGTTCGAGATGCCTTTCTGCTTCGGGAGTTTCAGGTTTTTCAGAAAACTGGAGATGGACGAGACCCTGCTGAAGAAAAACTCCACCGTCCACTCCGTCAGCTTCAGACATCTCGAGACACGACCGGTCGTGTCTATATTTTAAAAATCAAAACGTAGTCCTCGGTAGGACTTAATCTCGCGTCCGCGAACACTCATACGCGTGACGACCGGCACGCGCGTGAATGTTTTCCCTATCATTCGCGTACGGAAGCAAGGAGACATACCCTCTCTAAATATAATATAAATTATATGCGGAGAGGTTCCATTAACTTCCGTGTAAAAATCCCACGATGATCGGTCCCTCGATAATTTGGTTCCCTCCAGGAAAAGAGGAAGAGTAAAAGAGTAAAAGAAGATGAGACGAAGAAAAAGAAACAAAGGGAAAAGAAGAGCAACAGAAGAAGAGAAAAAGGAGAAAAGTAACCGGGAATATGCGTGCGAGTGCGCCAGAGAAAAATAGAACTTAGAACGATGAGTGAATATTTCAAAGATCGCATTACCCAAGAAAATTAAAGTACCAAAATCGGAAGAAGATAAAATAATTAATCTCGGATAATTGTTTAAATTATTATGTATCTATGCCTTTCAATAAATAGAAATATATATAATAAATTATATACCTATGCGTTTCAATAAATAAAAATATATATAATAAATAAAAATGCATATAATAAATATAAATGTATAGAATAAATAAAAATGTATAATAATTCAAGAAATAAATTTCACGATGACTGTTCCCTCGATGATCCGCCTCTCGATAATCCACGCCTCGGTGATCCACTCCTCGGTGATCCACTCCTTGATAATCTAACCTGAAACTGAAAAAGATTAAAAGAAAAGGAAAAGAAGAAAAAGAACAGAAGGAAAAAGAGAAGAGAAAGGAACTTTGCAAGATACTGAGACAGTAACCCACTCAAAAGCCCACACCCAAGGGCCCCTCCGAAAGGTCCCACCCGAGAGAAACTAGAGTAATTTAACTGGAACAATTAATCTAGAATAATTGTTGAAACTATCATATATAGTTCTTCGCTTTTCAGCCATTCGTAATATATGCAGTCATTTCATCATCATCATCATCATCATCATCATCATATATATATATATATATATATATATACACATTACTTACGAAAAATAAAATTTTGAATGTAATTCAGATTAAATTTATAAGAGAAAATCAAAATGAAAAATTCCCGATCATAATCTAAACAAATATTCTTTTCCCGTAACGCGCAAAAGAAAGAACTTGCCTCATATCTCGGTGCGCTTATTTTAATTTCAAATGTACTTTTATTCAGTGCACTTTAGAAAGAAAACTTTAATAATATAAAGAAAAGAAGAATTTACAAGCCGACTTTAATAATAATAATAATGAATAAAATATGTAATAATTCCATTCGCATACGCGTACCAATGTGGGATCGAAGACGAAGTATTACGTCGTCCGAGTTTCTGAAATCAACATTACTATTACATAAGAGCGTTTTGAGTGACCACATAGTAAAATTAAAATATGACTAAAAGCCATTTTCGAACGGTTCTGTCGAACCTTCGAAAATATCTCAATACTCTAATAATTGCCCTCTTCAGCCACAGTTTGTGGAGACCTCTTCGGCATATAGCCTATTCTTTGTTTCGTATCCAAACAATTACTACAGAATATTCGAA
This sequence comes from Vespula pensylvanica, assembly GCF_014466175.1. NCBI lineage: Eukaryota > Metazoa > Arthropoda > Insecta > Hymenoptera > Vespidae > Vespula > Vespula pensylvanica. The sequence goes on along the minus strand of NC_057702.1, from coordinate 1,815,987 downwards.
AACTATCATTAACTACCCTTATTCTAAAACGTAGAAGAAAACTAATAAATCTAACGAAAAGTCGAAAGAAATTTACTAGTGGTCACTCAATACTCTTCTACTAATTAATTACAACCAATCACTCGTGCCGATTCGGACCTTTCGTCCTCGACATGATTGAGTGATCGGAGGAACTTAAAAATTAACTCACTACTTAAGAAGTTCTGCGATGGCTCCAAAACACTGCACCGCGATTTAGGTCGAAATTGAGGGTGGATGATTTGTAGTTGGTTGAAAATGAGGTAGGTCGACATCGAAGTTGGTCGAGATCCTCTTCAGTGATGCACTGACTCTAATTCGCGGTAGTTACTTATTAACGAACGGTCACTGAATTTACTTAACGCAACTCTACTGTATTTTACAAGTACAGTCTGTGCAACTGTTAAAAAATCAAAAAACTACGCGGACAAACACTGACTCTAAAGACTGCATTGCACGCAGTCTATGCAAAAACACTTATAGTTTAAATCGCGAACCGCAAACGTACAAACACTGCTTCTACTTCGCGATATTTTTATTTTAGCGGTACAAACACTCGATTACTTCATTGCTACGCGCGCGATTGCAACGAGGTTCTGAAACAAAAAGATAGAAATAAAATAATTTATATCACAGTTATAATAAGAAACTAAAAATTATTCAAGAAATATGTAATAGAGAAATATATTTACTTTAACTCTTCGTTTAAACTTGTAGAAAAGGCATCCAGAGAAAATTTCTAAGTTCTCTCGTCGAAGTCCAAAACACAACTGAACTAGTAACTGTAATAGTCGGTCAAAGGTCTAACTTTGTTGTCGTCTCACGAGGCCAAGTATCCCTACTCCCAATTTGAATCTAAAATAAAATAATTCGTATAGAATATTAAAAGAATGAGTGATATAATAATATGTTTACATTACCTCTTCTCTATTACTTGCGGAGAATGCGTACAATGAGAACTGCGATGCGTACTCGTCGAAATTCGAAGCAAGACT
>NC_057702.1:1761638-1814874 GCF_014466175.1 Vespula pensylvanica | reverse complement strand
GTGCTTACATTGACTCTTCATTATTACTTGCAAAGAACACGTACCGCGAAAACTACGATGTGTACTCGTCGAAATTCAAAACAAGACTGAATCAGTAACTATCAAAGTCGGTCAAACGACCGACTTTGTTGACATTTCTCGAAGCCGAGTATCCCTACTTCGCAATTTAAGTCTAAAATCAAATAGACTGTATGGAATATTGTAAAAATGAATGATACAGAAGTATATTTTAATTAACTCTCCGTTAGTACTTGCATGTATGACATCTCCGAAAATTTCAAAGTCTCCTCGTCGAAATACAAAGCGAAACTGAACCAGTAACTATTAAAATCGGGTAAAGGACCGATTTTGTTGTCGTCACAAGTGGGGAAGTATCCCCACTTCACCATTTAATTCTAAAATAAAATAATTCGCATATTGTAAGAGTGAGTATTATAATTATATACTTACATTAACTCTTCGTTACTTGCACAAAACCCGTTCTGTACGAACTACGATGTATGCTCGTTGAAATATACAATGAGACTGATGCAGTAACAATCAAAGTCGATCAAACGTTCGAATTTGTTGACATCACAGAATCTAACAAAATTGAAATCTAAAATAAAATAAATTTTCTAGAATATTTAATGAAATGTATGATATGGAAAATGTATGTGCTTTAATTCTTTGTTATTACTTTGTAGAAAAGACATTTTATAAGAATTTCTACGTTCTCTCGTCGGAATCCAAGACAAAATAACACAATAATAATGTAAATATCGATCAAAGATCCGATTTTATTGATATTGCACATAACCAAGAATCACTAATTCAAATTTTATGTCTAAGAGGGAATTATTTAAAACTATGTTAAGTCTAACACGGTTCCGTTTAATGTTTATTCGAATTAATTATCGTTTAAGTATTAGTTTATTTAACGACACGTTTTTTCATATTGTTTAAATTATCAAAAATATTTATTTTGATGTTATTCATTTAGACTTCGTTGTTCACTTGTCTGAATACATAGACAAACTCATTCGGTAACTATCAAAGTCGATCAAAAGATGATTGTTGCTAACGTCACACGTTACCAACTATCACTAATTTTAATACTTTAGTATCTAGTCTAACACTAGATGGCACTAGTGGTATTAAAAAAAATTAACTTTTACTAGTTATATATATATATATATAATTATATAATATAATATACTAATAATATATATATACTAATTGCATTAAACTTGAAAAAAAATATTAATTATATTATTAGAACTTTTATTGTCTTGTACTAAATCAGAAAAACCATATAATAATTTTAATATCTAAATGTCCACAATTTATGATTAGAAATTTTATAATTAATATCATTAATGAATAATATACTTATAGTTAGTCATTCAAATTTTACTTCACTGAAACATTAATTATAAAATTATTAATTATAAAGAATATAATTATAAAGTCTACAGAACTTTTATAATATCTAAATATTTATACTTTAAATAAAAGAAAAATAATAGAAAAATAATAAATATCAAATACAATGTATTTAAATAGTATTATTTAAAAATTATATTTGACTTATTCTAATATCTATGAATGAATTAAGTTATTTTCTGCTCAATGATGTTATATCTATAAATTAAGTATTATATATCTTGTATTTTTTTTTAACACATATATTACTATTTAGAAATATAATTAATATATGATTTATATAAATTACAATTAATTTATTATATCTGTTAAAAATTTAGGTTATTTTCTGCTCTAAGTGAGCACTTTTATAATTGAAATAATCGACATATATATTATGAAGTTCACTTCAAAATGACAGCATCTTTTAGTTCCATTGCATACTGACGACGTCAAGCCGTCAAAGTCAAAATGGCTGAGCTGATAGCGATACCATTGAAGAAACCGTCCGACGTAGATATTATAAAACCGTTAACAAACGTTATTAAATCAACATACAGTGGTGGAAATAATCAAAAAGATTATACCGAAGCAATCCATGATTTAAGTGTATTAAGGAACAACGCATTATGGCGAGCTTTCGAAAAATACGAGAGTTCGTTGGAGGTTATTTACAAGTATGACTCATTCAATTCAATTATTACTCTGATTATATCGTTTCATGCAATATTAATAAGAAAAATCAAGATACAGTAATTAGAATAATAATACAAAAAGAATCTTTCTCATATTATATTCTATATTTCCTATTCTGATGAAATTGATAATGCATTTATTTAAAGCTGTTTAATGAAAATAATGTAATTTTTAATATATTTATGTAGATTAATTGTATGCAATAAATTGTCATTTAAAATGATCATTTGAAATTGTATCACAATTTTATATCGTTATTTAAAAAGCTTTGTATATACATTAATAGGCTCATTACATATAAAAATTGAATAAATACATTAATCATTGTTCTCAATTAATCTTTTTTAAAATAATATATTATATATAGAATATTTGTATATAAAGAAGTACATGATTTTTTTTATTTTTTTGCATAGTTATTACGACCAATTATCTGCTTTAGAAGGGAAGATACCTGCACATGAATTACAAATACCATTTAAATGGAAAGATGCCTTTGATCGTACTATTTTTGGTGGAAAGCTAAGTTTAAGTAAGGATTATTAAATTATTCTTTTTACTTGCCTGTTATTTTTTATATAACATAGATATAAAGGTTTCCACTTAAGTCATAGATAAGATAACATACTTTAATTTTAATTATCATTATATCTTTCGAATTAATAAATCATATGTGCACAGTAAATTTAATAAACTATTATAATATTAATAATAAAAAAGGGAATAATATAATTTATAAACAAAATATATATTTATATAAAATTAGCAAAACTTTTATATTAATTAATTAAGCAGGGATCTGATCAAAATTGAATGAATTTATTTTATGTATCATTTATTCTTACAATACAAATGCATCGAATATATTATTCTTCAAAATGTGTTTATGGTTTATAGCAATTAGCACTTTGGCATATGAAAAAGTTTGTGTACTCTTCAACATTGCTGCATTACAAAGTTCTGTTGCTGTAACTCAATCTTTGGAAAGCGATGAAGGGTTAAAACTGGCTGCTAAATTGTTTCAAGTTAGTTTTTTTTTTGTTTGTTTTCTATATCTACAATTAATTATTAGTGTGTGTGTGTAGCTTATTTTAATTTATTTATTTGTGATCTATCATTAAATTAACAATAATTTTAGCAATCTGCCGGTATCTTCAATTTTTTAAAAGGAAATGTCATGATGGCTATTCAGCAAGAACCAACTCCTGACATTAGTCCGGAAACATTAGGTGCATTATCCTCATTGATGTTAGCTCAAGCTCAAGAAATTTTTGTCCACAAAGCAATTCATGATTCTATGAAAGATGGCATTGTTGCAAAATTAGCTGGACAAGCCGAAGAATTGTATGCTGATGCATTGAAGTTATTCCAGAAAGAAATTTTCCGTGCATTTTGGGATAAAGAATGGATTCCATTGGTAAGTACTTTATTTACCTAACGTTCTAATACTTTTATATTAGATAATTTTTTGTTCATGTATTATTTTAGATTGCAGGCAAGCAAGCTGGCTATCGTGCTATGATGGAATTTTATCATTCGCTTGTATGTAAAAATAATAAGTGCATAGGAGAAGAAATTGCAAGATTAGAAGTAAATTTTATAACTATTATATAATTTAATATCTTTCGTCATTAACGATAATTACTTTAACAAAAATATATATATATTTTTTAGCATGCTGTGGAATTATTTAAAGCTGCTCAACAACGATCTAATAAGCCTAATTTATTCCAAGATTATGCTAACAGAGCACAAAGAAATTTAACCGAAGTTAAAAAGGATAATGATTTTATCTATCACGAAAGAATTCCAGACATTAAGAATTTACAACCAATTGGAAAGGCTAATGTTGCAAAATTACTTCCATTACCTGAAAGATTCAGTTCAAATTTTAAAGGTATCATTTATTTCTTTTATATAATCTATTATTATATTAATATTTATATTGATTTCATATATTAAAAATGTCATATTTATAGATCTTTTCATGGAATTATTGCCGGTCGGAGTGCATCAAGCTTTATCGTCTTATGAAGTTCGTCGCAATGAACTTGTTAATGCAGAAATATCTAAATTACGTGAGATGACACAAGTTCTTAATAGGTACAATTATTACAATATGAAAGATACATATTATTAAAAGATTGTTATATTAAAACACTATTAAATAAAATGTTTTTTATTTTACAGTGTGTTAGCAAGTTTAAATTTACCAGCAGCCATTGAAGACACAAGTGGAACCGAATTACCGCAATCATTATTAGAAAAAGCAAATTATGTACGAGAAGGTGGTGGTAAAGCAATTTTGGAAGCATCAATGAAAGAACTTCCAGAATTATTACAAAGGAATCAGGAATTATTGGATGAAGTAAATGTGAAATTTTATTATAACTATTTTAACGATTACTTAATTGCTTATCAATTTTATTTCTACTTTCGATATAGTGTGAACGAATGCTTCAAGAAGAACGTGAATCCGATGATCAATTGAGAGAACAATTTAAAGAACGCTGGACAAGAATATCTAGTGCTCGATTAACAGAGCAATTTATTGCCAATACACGTAAATATCGTGAAATTATTAATAATGCTGTTTCTGCAGATAAGGTAGTAATATTTTCATAATACGTATATTTAATCTATAAATATATATTTTATATTGATGCAAATTTTTTTTATTATCTTTATCCATTAGGAAGTTCGTAATAAATATGAAACTCATCGGGAAGGTATGGAAATTCTAAGTATGGATGAAAGCCAGTTATCTACGACTGTTCCTAATGGTTTAGCAGTGCAAGAAAGTAGTGTAGTAATGCAACTAAGAAGATTGATGGAAGATGTAAAATTTTCAATTGTACAATGCGATTTATATTTTTATCTATTGTAATATGAATCACATTTACTTTTAGGTAGAGACGTTGAAAGCAGAACGTGATGTAATTGAAAGTGAATTAAAATCAGCTACAACAGATATGAAAACAACATTTTTAAATGCGCTTGCAAAGGATGGACTAATCGACGAACCGAACATATCTGTTGAAAGTATTGGAAAATGTTATGGTCCTTTGCAGAAAGAAGTACGAGAAAGTTTAGCTCGTCAAGAACAATTAATAACTGATATTCAGGTATAATATTATGAATATATTGCATTTTGAATATCCAATTTAATTAACGATTAATGTGCTAATTTCAATAATTGATTAACTATGCCATCGCCTCCTGAATCATTGACGAACTCATTCATAGAATTATTTTCATTGGATTATTTTTATTATTAATGTTGACAAGCGAAATAATTATAATTTTTACAGAGTGCCCATACAAGGTTCACAAATGAACAATCTGGTAGTGGTAGTTCAAGAGAAATTATGCTTTGTAAATTGGCCTCCGCATATGATGCATTTAAAGAATTGAAGAGTCATTTAAATGAAGGAATCAAATTTTACAATGATTTAACCCAGGTAATATTAATTATTTGTTATCACAAATGTTTATCATTAACTAAAGTATGTTCAGATGAATAAAAATGAAATGATCCTGTTTTTCAGCTATTAGTTATTTTTCAAAACAAGATATCGGACTTTTGTTTTGCTCGTAAGACTGAGAAAGAAGAATTATTAAAAGATTTAACCACTAATTTAAGTCATACTGGTCCAGCTACAGCACCAAGTATTCCGTCTCATCACGAAGGTAGAAGAATAATCAAACCTAAAAAATGAAATTACTAAAAATTTTCTTTTTATCAACACTTACTGCAGGTTCGAGTCAAAAACAGTCTAATCCGGAGAATCGTCAAATGCAAAATTTACCGTATCCTTTGCAACATCCAGGAAGTATGCCTGTACCATATGGTGCAAGTCCTGTAGCTCCGTATCCAACTTATATGCCCCCACCTATGCCAGCAACATATAATCCATATGCTACGATGCCATATCCCACGCAAGGTACATTAAAAAATTTTAATGCATGAAATATTAATATTTATTTTCCTTTATAATCATGTTTTGTTACTTTTTGCTTATACTTTTTTAGGTGGGTATAATCAAGCTTTACCTCCAGGTACTTATGGCGGTTATAGTGGTTACGGTAATTATGCTACATTACCTCGATATAATGGTTCAAATCCTCCAGGACAAAATCCTTGGTGAATTAAATATCTACTATAATAGATGCTGTGATGGGAATTAAAATTAATATTCTATATTGGATATATTGAGGCAACAGAGAAGTTATATATAATTCTATTGTTTCCACAATCATGTTATTATTCTATAAAGCTCAAGTGAAATATTTTATAATTAAGTTTTAAATAGATTAAATCTTCTTATAATTAAATAATATTGTTAAACATTACTAGAAAATTATTGCAAGTATTTTTCAATGTGTATTAAATGATGTCTTCGTTGTCGCTTCATAAAATATTAATTGCTTATTTGCAAATCATAAATATATATTTTCTAAAGTAATATAATTATAAAACAATTTAATTTTTAAATATATAAACTTTTTGTCGAACAATAATTTCAAGCTTTTTTTTAATCCCAAAATCATCTTTATTTAATACTTCTTGTGCGTGAATAATTACATTTATTATTCAATTGATATTTTGTTATTAAATAATGATTTATTAATTGGCTTTTTTATCCTAAGAAATTAATTTGGAATGTAATTAAATATATTCATGAAAGGTTATTTTATTCATTTCTAAGATTATAAGTACTTAAATACAAAATTAATCACATATAATTAAAAAACTATTAATACTTCGACATTACTTCGGCAAGTTTTATCCTCTTAAATGTGCCATATTTTTTAGAAATAATAAAAATGTGTGTCATGTCTTTTATAGATAATAAATTATTGTGAATATAAAAAATAAGTATATATAAGAGAGTATTGAATCATATTCTTTATTACATTACAGAAAGAAACTCACTCGCCTCTCTGTTAGAATAAACTTTATTACAATTGTTTAAAAATTGAATTATTTTAAATGGCCGAATAGATACTATAATGGGGATGCTCATATACATATACAGATATATACATGCATACATATATATATATATATATATATATATATATATACATATATATGTATGTATGTATGTATATGTAAAGATAAAAAAATTAATATTTATATATAAAGAAGAAAATGGAAATACATGACAAACTGATATTTCAAGTATAATTTTTATAAAATATTCTTTAATTAGTTTTTTTATATATTTTGAATATTTATATAATGACATGTATTATTTTTTGCTGTAAAATTAAACTTTTATTTTCTTATATAGTATATGATTACTTTAAATACAGCAAGCATCCACATTACTTACACAAAAATGTAATTATTTTGTGTAACTCTTTAAGAAATATTATGATTTGTATTAATAAATTAGCATAATATTGTATGTCTAAAAACTAATACACATACACACATTTTTACAAGTTCTCTAGAAAACCATATTTGTGAGGGCAAATAAAAATATTATTGTTGTTACTTTTTTTTTTATTACAGATGTACCTTAAATGCAACAATTTTATTAAACCACGTTCATATTATCTAAAATTTACTTTTTTGTTTTACTTTTAACGGAACTAATAATGAATTTTTTCTTTTGACATCTACAGCTAATTAATTAAACAGAGGATTATGTATAATACGAAAAACATAGAATATTCTCATAGAACCGATAGTCTCAATTATTCGCCTTAACTGATTTTTTAACCAATGAATGTATACATTACAAAAAATTGATTGTGTTGCTGGTCCTTAGACTTGCCTTGTTACAGGAATGTAGAACAGCACATTTAGAATATTATATGAAAATGGAACTACATACTGTTTTTCTTTAACATATATATGCATATTAATAAACTTGTCCTTTTCTTATGATAGTCACTTTCACTTTAGAAAATATGAAAACCAAATTGCATGATATTAATTTGTAATTTTTTCAGTAGAGACCACCTGTTTGTTCTTGATATACTTCAATTACATCATCATTTTCCATTTCCAACTGAAAATAATTAGTCGTCATCTAAGTTCTGATATATACCAAATTTTTTAATCACAATATACTCAAATGAGACTTTTTTTTTAATCTTCATATATTAAATCGTATAAATTACCTGCTTTGGTGTTTCATCATCATTAATTCTTTTACCATCAAAAAGAAACCTTAGAGATGTCATAGGTACACCCTAATTAAAATGAGATGAGATTATGAAATTTCTTTTTCTTAATATAATATTCTAAAATACTAGATTGAAAACTTCAATATCAATACTATTATAGAATATACAAAATACAAATATATATGTACACTATACCAAAGTAAACAGAAGAATAAATTTGAAAGATTTCCTAAATAAAAAAAGAAAGAATTTTTCTAACGATTGAAATAAAATGAAAATAAAGAAGATAAAGAAAAAAAAATCACTAACCACACGATCACTGTACGATTTCTTAAGCTTGCCCATTTGGGTGGTCATCTTTACCCTAAAGTGAATTTCGTTGCTGTCCTAAAAAGATAATTCACGTAACATTGAACTCGCTATAAAAAATATTACAAAGATAAAGAAGTACGGAATAATTCTCTATTCTTACATTTCCAACGACTTTTAGCTTGATGTATTCAGAATTCGCGTCTCCTGGGCCGGCTTCAGGTTTCTGTTCCTAATTCGCAAGGTTAGATCGGTTAAACTCGACCAATCAATTGAATAATTCACAATGCATCACAAATATTAAATTTTTAATGAAGAAATAAGAATTTTATTTGTCGAGAGAAAGCTTACCTGATTCTCGGACATGGTAATTAATTAAGAGTATAATAATTCTTGACCACGCGCCAGAACAGTAACTAAACACAAGCACGCAATATGGCGGCGCGCTTTTGTCAGTTTCACAGCCTTCTCTACTTCAAAAATAAAAAATTTTTAACGTTTCGTATATTTACGTTCTAAAACGCATTTTATAACGTACACTGATCTTGCAAATAATATCTGTTCTTCCTATTTATATATAACGCACAATTTTCTAACTCAAGTTCAGATTTTCAACTAATATCAAACTTCAGATGTTTCAACGATTTCAATATTGAAATGGTATTTAGAATAGAATATCAATTTAATATTGAATGAAAATAATATTCAAGTGAGAATGCGTTCGAGAACCTTACCGTTATGATCACTATAATCGAATATGTGTTCTCAAAAGCTTAACGCACTAACATCATTTGTATTGTAAACTATTAAGCCTAATACACAAGTATCGTTATCGAATGAGAAATTAAATTATTTTAAACGTATATCTCATTTGTTTCTACTGCGCGATAATTATATATTTCATAATTATAATTTGCCTCTTTTCTTAATTAATTCAATTAATTAAAATACATAGAAGTTTTTTTTAGTTTTCATCGAAATATATATGTGTGTGTGTATATATATGTACTTGGAAAACGTTCATGATAAAACTCTTTAAACTTTAGGTCGGTTAATAGTTACAAATTTTGTTTTATATTTTGGAAAACAAAATCGGTGTTAACAATCGTCATCATGTTTCATAAAGTAAGAAATTATCAACAAACATTTTGATTATAAACTAATCTTGAAACATATGATGACGTGATATTTTGTTTATGTTTTTATATATATTTTACAGGTTATATCACGTGTGTGTAATCGAACAAATCAATTAAACAATACACGTTTTTTTTCACAAAAAATTGAAGCGAATAGTATAGAAAAAAGTATGGAAGATTATTATCTTTTTAATTATTATTATATATATTATAGGATAATAAAATATGAAATATATTTAACTAAATTTTTATTAATATTATTATAGCTATTAATCAAATAACATTACTTGGAAGAGTTGGTGGAGCTCCACAAGAACGCGGAACTGAAAAACACCCTGTAGTGATTTTCTCTCTAGCAACTCATTTCAATTATAAATATGAAAATGGTACATATATGTAACTTTCTATACATTTAATTCGATAGAATAAAATAATATATATATATTACTTATTTAATACTGTTGACAGGTGAATATCTACAAAAAACAGATTGGCACAGGATATGTGTTTTTAAACCTAATCTTAGAGAAAGTATATCTAATTACATGAAGAAAGGACAACGTGTATTAGTAAATGGAAGATTAAGTTATGGCGAATTCAAAGATGATGAAGGAAATACAAGAATATCTACAGCCGTTATAGCAGATGAAGTCATCTTTTTCCAATACTAATAATAAAGTAAAATATTTCTTTAAATTAAAATATTTCAATTTAAAAAAAAACTGCTAACTTTTACAATTTTAATTTTAAAGATTCATTGATATATATACAATAATGAATTGTGAAAATATAAATGTGTTAGAAGAAAAAATGTATACATGTAGAAAAGAGGGAAAATAATATGATCACAAAAGAAATGCTTGAAATATAAATGAATTTGCATAATTAAATAACACATTCATATTTTATGATATTACATATGTTTAATACAAGCAAATCATACATATATGTTGTATTGTAGAAATACATGTTTAAAAGTAAAGATTAAAATCTTTCTTTTTATAATTCATTATTGAACGATATCTCTATTGAATTATCTAAGCGAAACAGTGGCCATGTCGATTAATCGACCTTAACGTTTAGTACGAAAAATTACGAGTATCTAAAATGTTGCGATATATAATTTGCTGTTGGAAAGTGCTTAAACAATATCTAAGCCATTGCAATATCCATGGTGTTAGATATCTTGTTTCTGAAAATACTTTCTACATCGAACGGTAAAATAATTATAAATAATTATTTTAAATAATTTATAATAGTAATATTTCCTCTTGTACTTTGAAGATTCTTCTGGTTGTTCTTTTGTATACTGAGTTGGTGGGGTTGTACCGTAATGATCAAGGATAGTATCTGCGAATATATTGAATATCCTGTAGATGTTACAACAGAAACATTATATATAAATTGGGAAACTCCATTTCCTTCAGTTGCAATTTGCATCAAGTTTTCTATCGAATTGAAAAACAAATACAATATTAACAAACAGTATGCTTATAAAAAATAATAATTTTAATAATATTATTATTATAGTATACTATAATAATATTAACTTTTTATTAAATATTCATCATGCTTTTTTCTTGTAATTGTCATTTTTTAGACAACCATTAACATTGGAATCATCAGGATCTGAGAAAATAAATATTACTGCTGAAGAATTACTAAAAAGCTATCAATCAGTATAATTACAATTATCCTCCTTTTATATATATATAATAAAAGATTTAAAAGATGTACATAAAACAATATTATTTTTATAGTTGCAGATACCATGTAAAGATATCTTTGCTAATTGCAGCTGGAACAATATGAAATTTGATTGTTGCAGTGAATTCAAACCACTGAACAAAACCGGCGTTGGTTATTGTTACGTGATTAATTCTCGACATATCAAACCATACGACAATTCAAATATTAAATTTTGGATTAATCGTACTACTGAAAATGGAAATCTTGTGATTGATCTTATAGCAAATAAAAAATCAAATAATTATATTCCTCGCTATATTACCGTTCGTATTTTTCTTCTCTTCTCATATTAATTATTTAAACTATCATATATACATTGTTACGCAAAAAACAATTATATAATGCAGGCATATATATTGGATAATTTAGAATTACCGAATATTGCTACTCTACCTGAATACGTCGTTAGATCGATAAGAAAAGGATATTCTACTCGAACTGAATTTTCAACGGTACCTATTTATAATGAACAACTTGTGCAATCTTTTTCAACAAAACAAAGAAATTGTCGATTTAGTCATGAAACTGATAAAGACAGTATGTTCCAAATTTATAGTAGAGATTCCTGTGCTATTGAGGTAAAATTTTTAATGAATATTATATATATTTATATTTATTTCTTCATATTTTTGGCTTTCTTTTGATAGATATATATACAAGAAATGATTAAGTATTGTGGCTGTGTAAGTTTTTATTATCTTGCTCCTGCTGGTACAAGAACATGTAATTTAACGGAATTGCAATGTTTATCTGAGAATAAAAAGGATATTTTATCACTAACAACTATAAAAAAAAAATGTTATTCTCTCTGTGAAGAAAACACTATAAATGTGTAAGAAGTCCTATTGTATATATTTTTTAAGTGAAAAATATAATGATTAATTATGATCCATTTTTGTCTTTATCACAGATATCATAGTGAGCCCATACAGTTTAGTCATATAGATGACGAAATAATAAGAATAGATTTTATGTCACTGGCTCGCCCCTTCGTACAATATCGTCGATATGTTGTACACAGTCTTTTGGATGTGATAGGTAAATATGTTCAATTAGATCAAAATAATATTTAAAACGAACGAATTGCAATCTTTTTTGCCTATTTCTTGCAAGTGCAATTAACATTTGATCTTTTGAAAGAGCAATAATTCATTCTGTAAGATACCATAAAAATGATTTGTCATAAACATGAGAATATCTTATCAAAGAATATTTCAAAATTTTACGATAATATACAGTATGTATATGGATTAATAAAAAATTTCTTTATGAATAATCTGTAATGTAAATAATAATTAAGATTGTATTCAGTTGCAGTAGGAAGTGCTCTTGGATTATTTATGGGCGCCAGTATTCTCAGCTTCTTTGAAATACCTTATTGGCTTTTTCTTCGTCGTGATCAAATCGTATGAACACGATTGATTTATTTCGAATATAAAATATCAGATAACCAAGAAAGTTCGTGACATTTTAATCAATAAAGATAGATAATTTAAAACAATGACAAAATATGGGAATGGCACTAACATTCTTGATTACCTGATATAAGCATTTTTTGTTATAAGTATATTCAAAATAAATTAATACAATACAACACAACTTTAATCATAACTCTTATCAATAACTCGATATAGTAAAGATCAATAAATCACTGTTAATAAAAAACACGAGTATTGTAATTATTAAACAGAAAACTTACTTTCGTATCCTAAGATTCTTATCAATGATTCAAATAGGAAATTATCATTTATGTAGAGACTTGAGGTAAGTATCTCATAGCGAAGTTTTAAAGTAAACAAATAGACATATCATAAATGCATCATACTTGCAGAAACTTCATTCAATGCTATATAAAAAGGGACATAAGAGGAATCTAAAGAATCAGAGAGAGAGAGAGAGAAACTGCAAGAAACGAAAATGTCTAATAAACGAGTCCAAATTGTATCTAATCCTGATATTGAATTTGAAGAAAAATTATTATTCAATCAGAACGTGTTCCATCGTTTGCTAACTGCAGAAGACATTCAAGAAATAATTAATCGTGTTTTAAATAACGATGTCGAGATCATCAATTATTCTCTTCGACCATATTCCAATGGTAAAATTGGCTTCCTCGGTTCGCATCAAAAACTTTGTATTACGACGAAACAAAGGAATGAGAAGAAAACATTCTTCTTTTTTGCGAAGATAATACCATATGATGTACCTGATCAAGCAGACTACATAATAGCAAAAGGTATTTTCAATAAGGAAGTAACGTTCTACAAAGAAATAATACCAATACTATATGAAAATTATCAAGGAGAACGTTGGTCTCCAAATTGTTACAAAATAAAAGATAATTATTTGGTATTCGAGGATTTACAAAAAGAAGGATATACAATGCGAAACAAACTCTTCAACGAGGAACTTACTACTGCAGCTTTGGCAACAATTGCACGGATGCATGCAGCGTCATTAATGGCAGAAGATCGTTTACCAATGCCTTTAATTAAAATCTATCCTAATGCGTTCGAGGAAAAAGCATTCATTTGGACAGGACAAACTAAAGAATGGATTGATGCAGGAGTTAAAGCAGCTGTTGAAATTGCTAAAAATCTTGGCCTTGATTCAAGCTTGATACCAATAGTTTCACCAAAAATTATGGAAGCTATTCAAGTTTCTGCAAAGAAATCAAACGTGATTAGTCATGGTGATCTTTGGGCTAACAACTTGATGTTTAATAATGACAAACCTCCGAAATGTTTGTTAATCGATTTTCAATTACTCAGATACTGTCCTTTAGCACACGATGTCTCTCAGCTACTCTATCTATGTACATCTCGTAGTTTTAGAGAAACACGAGAAAAAGATATGTTGAAACATTATTATAAAGTTCTTTGTGAGACTTTAAAAACTCACCAGTTTTCTGGACAATGTCCTTCTTGGTCTGAATTACTTCAAGGAATAGAAGAACAACGTTTAGGTTCTTTGATAACAGCCATGTTATATTTTCCAACAGTTTTAATGGATGAAAGTCTTAGCGCTCAAATTATGAGCGATTCTAATGGCTATTCAGAATATGTTTTTCGTGATAGAACTAATATTGTGATCAATAATATGAAACGAGATTTAGAATACAATAATAGAATTACAGAAACAATTGAAGAGTTAATTGAAATCGCTAAACGTCTTAACGAGTTACCTGTACCATGTTAATTATATAGTAAATTAATCTATTTTAAATTTTAATAAATTTTTCTTCTTTGTAAAAGAAAATGTTTTAACTTTTGCATGATTTTCTAAGACTTACCATTATTTTTGTATTAAGATACTTTACAACAAATATATCTTATTAATTTAAGATTTTGATATTATTTAAATAATGTATACAAAATATTTTTTATTTTTCAATAATTTCTTCATCTGGAAGTATCGTTGATAAAAATGACCAATTATGATGAATTAATCGTACATCTGATTCATCAATATTCATATTCGTTGGAATTGGTGATGGTTCACGTTTTATTGTTTTTACATGTTTAATATTGTCTTCGTTTTCCTCTATTTCTTCATTTTCTAGATCATCAAGATCATCGAGATTATCAAGATCGTCCGATCTAAAAAATATATTTTATAGAAATTTATACTTTTTTTTATCTTCGTGTATTTCATTATTTTTAATTACCTTGAAAATTTATCATTCGAAGATTGATCTTTTTGTGACAATAAAGACATTATAAAAGTTGCACAAAGCATTTTCATCGGTGGCAATGTATGAGCAGGGACGTTAAAAAGCTAATAAATAAAAAATATATAAAATTAAAAAAATATAATAACATACAATATAAAATAATTTATAAATAAAAATGTTTAAGTTTAATAAATAAATATACTATTTTTCTTAACGAAGTATATTTAATTCAAGAATTTAAAATCGATTAACTGATTAGTACTTAAATGTGTAGTTCTATTTATAGAAAAATGCAAATTTTTACTACGAAAAATCTACCAAGTAAGTTGATATGAATTGTACTTAAAACACGTCAACAATACATTGACGTAAGAAATAACGTAAGTATGAGAGAAATGACGTCAAGGAATATAGTAGAATGAAACTGAAAATATACTTTGCTGAGACCATAATGGAGACAATTACGGTTGGTGTAAAGTACACGTACTAATTCTTCGAATCTCTTTTCATAATGACGCGACAGAGATACTATGACCTCATTTATAAAACGATGAACTTAACGTGAAAAAGGTCATTGTACACTTAGTAATTTATGTTTTCTTTATCTAGATATTTAATATATATATATATATATATATTAAACTAAAATTTTTATATTATAGAAAATGATCCAAATTATATAAATAACTTTTTATATTGTTATACTCGCATTAAAAAAATATTTTTTACTATAAATTAATTATTAATTTCACTATTTATATTGTAGTTTAATTGTTGGGCCCCATGCAAATAAGGTAAATTAGAAAAATAATTATTAATACAGTATGAAAAACATTTGTATACTTGATTGATAATTTGCAAAGAAGGTAATTTTTGAATTGAAGTTAATATACGATAACTGGGGAAGAATGTTAGTTGAATGACGTGTTTAAGAAATTTCAGGAAAATGGAGGTCCGGGTTATGAGATTATGAGAAGGTGGGAGTTAAAGCCAAGCAACTCCCATATTAAATCATGGCAAGACCACTTCTTAAAGCCAGTTACATGTAGAACGTTGAAAGGATATCACAAATTATAAATACATCTTACACACTTATTTATCAATTCGTATTGTACGACTTCGACTTCAATTGTTGTTTCTTTCATCGTAAATATTATCAACCGAAAAATTTAAGAAAAGAAAAGAAAAAAAAAGTACCTATTTTAACTTAAATCTTTCTTGTGAGAAGATTCTACTTGACTAACACATTTTTATAAAAATGAAATTGTTTGGAAAATATTTCTTCTCTTGTTTTTTCATACTGACGTTAATAATAGTCATTACAAAAGGATATCTTACTACCGATACGGAAACTGTAAGTATTTTTATAATGACCATTTCTCTGTTTTATGTAAAAATCAATTCTTTTAAGTAATTATTTAAAAAATCTCTTTTATAGGCAATAAAAAACATGCGACAAATTCCTCAATGGCATTGCTTACGTTATAGAAAATTTAATCTTGTACGTCGTTGCCGAAATTATCGTCTAGGAAGAAAACATTAAACTATTTCATAATTATGTGTGTGTGTACACACACGCGCGCGCACGAATAATATAAGAATTCTATAAAAATAAATAACTTTTATACTCTGTGTGTGAAGCTATAATGTAAGATAAAATTATTGAATGAACTTTTATATGTATATAAGAACGATTATTTCTTACCTCAGCTGTTTTTTCTTTTCCTGAAATACGGAATGATTCCTGAAGAAATAAATTATTTTCTTCCTTATTTAATACAGTCCGAGATGCTACAAAATTACTGAACGGCGTTAAAGACATATTTTGAGTTCTAGAGAAAATTTCTAAAGCTTCCCCTACTTCGGATTCCGATTCCAAAGCCAACAGTTCCTAAATATAAAAATCAATTTTTAAATATATCCTTATCTTATTATTGAAATGATGAGAATATATATTATAATTATTATATCTTTTCTCATAAATATATATGAACATACTTGGTTTGAATCTATAAAATATAATTGAGATTTCTTTTGCCATAATTTGTAAGAAGAATCTTTACTATCTTGCAAACGTGGTACAAAAACTGCTCCTAATATTGAACTGTCATTTTCAATGATAGATTTTTTTATATATACTGGCGATGAATTATGCGGACTAAATATATATACTGAAAAGAAATTATAAAGAATTAAATAATAAATATAGTTATAAAAAATGATAATACTTACATGTATTATCTACTGTGAAAGCAGCCATATATATAGATTTTGGATCAGCTGTAAGTTTTGTCACGTTTAAAGAAACACTCCACATAATACTTAGAGATAAGATATTCCAGACAGCAATATGTTTATCCGAAACAACGACAATAAGGTTACAAGCTTCCTGTTTTCCAAATTCAATGCGCCTAGTAAAAAATACAATATAGTTTTTATCTTTTTTTTTTTATCACGCGATAATATTTTAATGATGTAGTATCATTTACATTATGGTATGTGGATATTGACTATGCCTAAGGCTACATTTCAAAGTACATGTATCAGGTTCCCAAATAGTCAAAGATGAACCAAAACCAATTCCTAATAAAGATCCATCCATAGAAAATGCAGCATCTGTAGCTGATAGATCATGATAATTTCCTGTACCATAACAATGCCAATGTTTTGTTTTCTCTAAAATAAAATAAGTCATGTTTAGTTTATAAAGACAATATTATCCTGCTTTATAAAACATCTCTTACTATAGATTGATGTTGGCTCTATAAGATTCCATAATTTAAACTTTTGATCTTTTCCAGTAGTTACTACTAAGGAATCCTCATTGCCAAATAATGAGTTTGGTTGGAATTGTAAAGCATTAATTCCTAATTCATGTGGAAGTTCAACTGATGTATTTAATGTAAAACTGTTGGAGTTTATAGTTAAATTTAAATTATATAATGACGCAAAGGTTTATGTTATATGCAGATATATATATTATTTATGTACACTTATATATAAATACTGTTTAACTTACACTTGTTTCTTCATATCAAATATCCAAAATTTTAATCTTACTTCTGGAGTTGAAATTTTATCATCACGCTCTTCTACCGTAGCCATCCACGTACCATCGTGATTCAAAGCTACTTTTGTTACTTCTGTGTTTAAAATATTTACACTACGTTCTTGTGTTACAAAATTTTCAGCTGTTATGTGAATCTAAAAATGGTATATATGAAAGACTATATTTATTAAATCTTTCATAAGATGTATGTATACCTTAAAAATATATACACAAACTTACATTATACAATAGACTTTTTGTATGTGTACTATAAAACTGAACATGTCCTGTACGACTGTTTAAAACAAGGCTATTTGTACGTGGATCTACTACAAGTCCAGCAGGAAATAAATCTTTACAGGATAATGCAATACCCCATGTAAAATTTTGTATCACAGATGTCAATTTTCTTTGTGGATTTACAACAATAATACCTGTATAACATTAAAAATATATTTATAAAATATTAATATATATATTTATTTATATATTTTACCATTATCTAAAGTAGATACAGCAACATAGATATTATCTGGTGCAATAGTTAAATGTTTAATTGGTGCTGGTAAACGAGGTAAAAATGATTTTTCTAATGGAGTTCCAATAGTCCATTTCACTAAAACACATTCTCCTCCGCCAGTGTACATATGAGCACCTGTAATATACTTATATCAGCTAAATTTTTTCTTAATGAATTTTAGTAAAGATATTTAATAATCTACCTGTTTTACTAAAAGCTATCTCTGTTACAGGCAATGTATGCCAATGATACACTGCTTTATGAGGCCTAGTTTGAAATAAATTTTTCCATAATACTACACGTCCAGTTGAATCTCCTGTAGCTACACATTCATCTTCAGGATGTCCAGCAATACATGTTGGTATTCTACCTGTTTTTCCTGTTTTATGCCTAATTTTACATAAACATATTTAAATTTATAAATATGAATAAAAATTAATTAAATAAGAAAGTATACTCACAATTTGTCAACTAAATTACGTGAAGGATTTAATATGTGCAAATCAGTATCGTGAAGAACTACTACTAAATTATTTCCATGATTTCCTATTATATCGACATAATATTCAGGATTTTTTATACTAAAAGAATTTTAAGTATAAATTACTTCTTTTCTTTATTAAAGTAATTAATTTAAGAAGATATTTACTTACAAAATAAAAGCAGTTTTACAACACCTTCCATCTTGCAAGTCAAATAATAACAAATATATCTTGTTATTACCTTTCTTGATATAAGTTATTAGGACTTGCGAATTTTCTTTACCAATTGCATTCCTATATTTTACAATATGAAAAGTTTTAACTTTAGCATATTCTTTTGAATAAAAATTTAAGTTCTGTAAAAAGATATAAAACATACTTAGAATCTTTGATTTACTGTAAAACTAAATGTAGCAATACAAACTATATCAAACTATCCATACTAATTTCTTTGTGATAATGCCACTTTGGCAACTCCAAAAATTAAGCTGCCCATTATCTGTACAACCTATAACCGTATTAAAACCATCAGGATATGGAACAATTCCACTTATTCTACGGTCTATATTTTCAAACTCTTGCACAAAATCTCCGGTTTGCGTACTATAAGCTCGTAGAGTATGCTTCCATATAACATACAATGTTCTATCACAAAAACAAATTTGGTTCGAAAATATTTGGTTAATTTAATAAGATATATCGATATTTATCATTTTAATATACGTTATTATTAAGACACTTAATACACATAACCTGTACTTACTCTCCATCTTCGGAAAATAATGGACGATGATCGATTATACTTCCACCACCTTTTCTCGTTACAATTAAATTATCTACATCTAATCCGTTATTGCTTATTGATTTGGATAATTTAATTGATTTCATATGCATTTTATCGTATGCTATAAACTAACTACAAACAAAATCACATGTACAACACATATAATCTACTATAAATTAATTGCAGAACTTTCATGCCGATAGATAGCGCTGTTGAAAATATACGCCTTGTGATTGGATGATTGAAATAATATTAATTCAACCAATCATATTTTTACGTTCGAAATTCAAAATAATACTTAATTTTCAATTATTTATATAATAATAAAAACACAATTTTTTAATCAGCTAAAATTTACAGATTCAAATTAATGTGTTTTAATAATATTAATAAGTGACATATATAAATAGATGTTAATGTTTCATATCTACAAGATAGAAATAGAATACGTATTCCATAATAATTTCTAAATAGTAAGTTATAAATATAAAAATAATTATTTTACACTATACAATATACATATACATTATTTAACATAAATATTACATTTGTTTGTAATCAATTTTTATATTCAATAGATCTATCAAATAGATACTATTAACAATCTACTCTATATGATAAAATGTCAGCATTGAATCTAAAGTCATACTAAAATAAATTCAATAATAAATTTACAAATGCTCTTAAAATTCTAAACAAGAATTTATTAGTTTTGACCTAATCTTTGTATGGAAATCAATAAATCTGAGATTGCAATATGGCTTTTGATAATAATGTACAAAATGTTGCATTAACTTTTTGACATAATGCATCTGCAGATTTATCACCTAAAGCTGCTTGGGCAGAATTAACCCTACCTAATTGTAAGAGCAATACTGTAGTATCCTCAGCAAGTGGTGGAAAAGCAAGACATATTCTCGTCAATGAAGGTAATACCGGCATGAATAGAGATACTCGATCTTTAGCAGGCAATACTCCTAACAAAGTTATTAGAGTATTTATTGCTAATCTGGAAACGCTTAAAGCTTTTGGAAGTGCATATTGAATTGCTAAATGTGAAGCTAAATCAACAGCAAATACTTGTTTTTCTGGTTCAGGTTGAGATAACAATTCAGGAATCCAATCAAGACAAATATGCATAGATGGGATTCCAGAAACGGTAATTGGTAATAACTCCCTCGGATATCCCTATAAAACACGAGTGAATTTAATTTTGATATATTAAATATTTTTAAAAGTTACTTTTTTTTGATATTAATAAAACATACCTGAAAATGGACTAATTTAGCTAAAGAAGGATCTGCTATAAATATTTGATGTAGATATGAACAAATAACACTTCTAATTTCTCTTAAAGACCACATCTGTCCAGGAATTTGTCTATCTTCTTTTGTTTCGAGACACGCTTCCAATAAAATTTGTACAGCAGCACTTTCTTGACCTGCTATCAAAGCTGTTTTCAAATCTTCTCTTTCTGTTTCACTTGATAATTGACCAACTTTTTCCGTTAAAGGTCTATCTTGTGTATGTCTGGATAGCTGTGATCGTGATGCAGCTAATACAGCTTGTAAAATCCTAGTATAATAATTTAACATTGAGTTAATATTTTATTTTATCAATTTTGATATTTATTAAATGTTACAATTTACCTTAGAATTACTGACAAAACTGGAGCACATCTAAAAACTCTTGTATCACATCGTAATACTTGTAATGGATCTAATACAATATTTTCTTGTGTGAGGAATATATTCTTGACTACCATATTTTCAACTAATAACGTATTTATAGATAAAACCCATAAACATCTTGGTAAAACAGTATTTAATCTTAGCCACACTTGTTTATAAAGTTCTGTAAAAATAATATTTACAATATAATTATATTTGTAATTATTTCTATAAATGTGTTATTAAGTTTTTAGCAATTAAACAAATGTGATCCTACCTTGTATATATCTTGGAACCCTATCATTGAGTATAGCTTTAAAATAATGTATTATTATTTCTGTATGTGGCCAAATATCTGTTGGCTTCATTGCCATCAATTGTCGCAACAATCTTCCTGTTCTTGATGGACATTTATTAATATGACTGAATGCTTCAACAATTGCAATATCAGTAATCTTTGTACTTTCATAATTTATAATAGGAGAATCTATGTTAATCATCTCATCATCAAGCCAATCATCTACTAAAGACAGGTGTGGAAAGTGAGTTGCTAGTAGTCTAAGAAGAGGTGAAAATAAACCAGCATAATTCACTTGATCTCTCTGTACCTGTTGAAGGAGATACTTTATCGGTAGTTCAGATAAAAATTCAGTTGAGTATGATTTCACTTTTCTACCTTGTGATATAAATATATGCATATTGGATAGTCTAACATCTTCATAAAGTAACAAGTAATATAGCAATAATAACTGAGATGTCAGTGAAGGTTTTAATGTATCAATATCCATATTATGCATTTCTCCTTCCACTATGTTCATTAGATTTTTTTTAAAATCAAAATTTGCTCCAAAGACACTATTTTGAAAAACTCTCCTTATTTCATCTTCAGTAATCGGTTTGTTAGTGTGTTCTGATGTTTTATTATTTGTTACTAAAATAGAATTAACATACACCTCAACTAAAGCTGGTAAAACTGGATGTAAAGGTGGCACACTATCACACATCTGTCGATAAATCCAATTCTTGATAGGTACTCTATGCTTGGCAAATGCTCTTGATTTTAATAATTGATGTATACAATGCACTGGTAAAAACCCAGGAATTGTTGCATTTAAATTTGCAGTTACTGGCACTTTAACAGCATGAGAAGTTACTACTTGCTCTGTAAAGATCTCTTGTGTAAAAATTTGTTTCATTCTTGTAAGATTATTTGGTCTAATTGGTATTTTCATACCCAATGTCGCACACACCAATTCACAAATAGCTGATAATTGATTACTGTGGAAATGAATTGCCATTAAAAGAAGCATTTCTCCAAAGCTTGCTGTCACACCACTAGCACTTTCAAAATAAGCTTCTTCACGAACTAGCCACTGTACCCATTCAATACTACGCTTTTCAAGACTATGATGTCCTATTAAAGAAGGACAAGCTATAAGCATACAAAGTCCTAGAGATACAAATCTTACTCCAGCTGGTGATGGTGGAGGATGTGATGTTAACAGTTGAACTATCATAGAAACTTCATCATCTTGGAATTTAATACCTCCAATACCTCTTAAAGCACAATAAAGTCTTAATAGTGCACTTGCTTGAACAACTTGTGATTCATCTAATTGGCTATCTGTACTTTGTAAAGCAATAGCTTGTAATCTTCTGAGTAGTTCTTCTCTCAATGATTGTAATGCAGTATGGGACTCCCATTTTCGTTTCTGTCCATTTCTTATGAACATTGCTATCCATGTTCTAACTTGCTGGTCACTGCCAAGTAATAAACCGGATATAAATGCAACAATATCACTATCTGGTTGTAAAGTATTTGCATGTTCATGTTCTAAACTTAAAGTAATTGCCAATGCAGGCATTCTACAATATTCTACACATTTTGCTCTTATTGCAAATGCTTGACATGGGTTCATTTCACATAACATTGTAAGTGTTGATGTTCTAATTCTTCCTAATGCAGATTCTTCTTGACGCTCTCCATTAGCTATCAAATGTCCACATACTTCTGAAAAACTGTCAGGATTATTAGCAACAATCCAACAAATAATATGTGGACCATGCTTTACATGTAATAGTGTCTCAGTTATATCCAATATCGATAAAAGAGTTGGCAATTCAGCAAGTGCAATACATATAACATAACTAATTTCTTCCATGTATACAGCATTGTCAAACAAATCAGATTGCTTAATTTGGAAGTCTTGATTCTTCCTAAATTCTTGAATTTGTGATGCTATGAACAAAATTTCACTTAAAACCAAACGTATTCTACGTGTAGATTCACTTCTCTCAAATTCCAATGCAAGACCACTTTGTAACGATTGTGCTAATACACTGTCTGCTTGTATCCCTCCCAATTTTTGTCTTAAAAAATATAGCATATATATTAATTAAAATATATATAATAATACATTTGATTTATAAAATAGAGAATATAAATTGGTAACCTATTCTAACCTTAATTGTTGTTCTTTGCGTACATCAGTTTCCAAGGCATGAAAATCGATAGAAAGTAATGCAATTATAGAATTAACTGATTCAATTCCAGACAAAATTGATAAAACTTCTTTTCTTGCTTCTACGCATTCTTTCGTTATATCTAAAGGAGTAATAAGACTCATCCTAACCAAACATGGTAATATCGGACGAATTTCCTTGTGCGAACATTTTGATAACTCTTTGATATTTACATTCTGTATCGCTGTAAACACGTGAGGAGACACGCGTGCATTCACATGCATTGGATATATTTGATTTTTTCCAAATTCCAACGACATATTCACGGAAAACAATCTAACAACCTTTTCACTAGTTCTATCACTTTCAAATATACATACAGGTATATTAATAAAGCAGATAGTAAGTTTCGATGAGAACGCTATCTGGTGACAAACATAAGAAGCTATTGCAATCTTATCGAATCAAATCGTTTCGCGGGAAATCTTTGCAAATTCAAACATGAGTGAACTATTAGCTTTTATCTCATATATGCAAAATTAAAAAATAAATTAAATACAGCATAATTTAAAATTTTTTAAAATCATTCTTATACTTTTTAAATATTTGTCTCATATGTAAAAAAGTTATTACATTAATGTATCATCCTTCTTAATACATCGTAAAAAGGATTATCTAAATAAACGAAACAGTATGATTTATTCAAAAATGTCACGATAACGCTTTTTTATTGAATTACTTTCAAATTAAAATATTTTCTCTGTTTACATTAGAATTATTTACGTTAAATTTGTCTAGCTAAGAACAACAACAGCAGACTATGAATGAGAATCACAATGAACGATAATAATAGGCGTTAGTAATGGATTTTATACAAGTTCAAAGCAAATGTTCAATATTTCAATGAATTTAACATTTATGGCACAAATATATAACATGTAATGTATAATAGTTTTAGAAAATTTATGGTTTTTGTTTCACCACTTTGGAAGATATTCATATTTGATCTGCCATTATTATCCATAATAGAGAATTGAAGGTAAATATCAATTCTTTACAATAAACGTTAAAGGTTTATTTAAATAAGTATATCATCGTTATCTATCATCGAACTTACAACTGCTTTTAATATAATACAGTTTTGAAATTCCTTCAAATATATATATATATATAGATACATACATACATACATACATACATATACATATATATATCAGTTTCGAAAATCACAACATTAAAATAGATTTTTATAATTAATATAACATAATTGTACTTAAAGCTCGACAGAATAATTTTCTAACATTTAGAAGACTTCATAAATCGGTTGTAGCAAATTTCTACAGAATCTTAAGATCATTAATTGCAAATTAAAAAGAAGAAGAAAATAAAAAATATAGAATGTAATTGTTAAGGAATTTGAGAGCAAAGAACTATTTTTATCTTACATTTTTGTTCAATGATAAGAATATACTTATGAACACTTATAGCGAATTGAACACGATTGAAATTCTCCTATAGAAGAAAATATGTTTCTCCGTCACGTGAATCAGCGAAATTAAAAGAATACCTTCATTTTTATATTACATCTTTGATCCTCGCGTAGTAGTATGAAACTGCATATTTTTTACATATATAAGGAAAAAAGTCAATTTTTTCCAAATTTTCCTTAAAGTCTTGCCTTCTATTCCCAAGATACCCCGACCCCCACAATCCAACGAAATTATATCCATTGACATAGACTCATATCGAGTCGCCATTTAACAATTACCATTTACAATTATTCCCTATTATCGTATATTATTTCTCTTTCTTTTTTTTTTTTGTTTCATTTTTATATATTCCACTAGATTCCACTAATATCTTTATAAGTTTATAGTCTTTGCACTTAACAACCAGCTCGTGTAACTCTCTGGCTCTGGCTCTGGCTCTCTCTCTCTCTTTTCTCTCTCTCTCTCTCTTTCTCTCTCTCTCTCTCTTTTTTCTGCGTTTAATCTAACAATATAAGTGTCATGAGAAAGTCGACAATATTTGTTAGATGAGGAACGCGATGATGTCTCAATCTGAGAAGACGATCCCACGTGTAAAGATGTAAAAGATAATTAAGTATCTAGATTTTAAGTAGTCTTCATTTGCCCATGCCAACGAGAGCTTCATCCATAAGCTCATCATCCGTAATGCAAGGCGAAGCGGAGTGTGGGGACGGTGGTATAATTCTGGGCGATGGTGCAGGACTTTTGACAATATGTACGCTCAAAGATGGGCTTGGTGGAAACGTTGGTGGAGGTGGTGGCGGAGTATCCCTTCTTATTGGAGCTGCTTGAGTCATAGCTCGTTCTGATATAGATGTAAGACTTAAATTCTTGCTCGTTTCTTTCGAACTAGAAAAATCTAATAACATTTCGGCAGCCTCTTGTGAATTGGAAGTAACCAATTCTGTTGTATTCCTCACTGGAACCATAGTCGAGCCTACATCGCTATTGACAATACCGCCAATCGTCGTTGAAGTAGATGAAACGACCGACGGTGATAATTGTTGCTGTTGTTGTTGCTGCTGCTGTTGTTGTTGTTGTTGCTGCTGTTGTTGCGGTTGTTGTTGTGGTTGTTGTTGTTGTTGCTGCTGTGGTTGTTGTTGTTGTTGTTGCTGTTGTTGTTGTTGTTGTTGTTGTTGCTGCTGCTGCTGTTGTTTCTTCTCCTCGACAGATTTGTTATATTTACCTAGCACAGTCTCGGCCGGTTTCGTACTCAGATTCAGGCTCTCGGTGTTGCTGTTAACGCAACTGGCACCATTTGCACCGTTTCCAGTAGTATTGGAAGATCCGCTTGCCAATGGCGGATACATCGATTTTGATATACACAGGGATTCCGAACCTTTAGGAAGAAGGGCCATGACGGCATTGCTGTTATTAGTATCATCCTTACTAGTGCCAGAACCGCTCAACGTGTTACTTAAAAATTGCGCGGCAGGTCTACCTACCGATGTTTCCTGACAAGAGTCTCGAGAATCATCAACGGATTGCATCGAAAGGTTGGTCGGAACATTAGAATCATGGGAACTGACCGCAGCTGGAGGTTGTAGCAGAAGGCCACTTGTACTATCGGATCCCACGTTTATCGGCACTGTCGTTGAAGTCGGCATGGAAAGATTGTCGGGTTTCGTTTGTACGTGATCTCGTCTGTTCTGTGTACTCTGTGTCTGATCATCCGTATTACTTTTTGCGATCGAAGATACGGGATTGGAGATCGTTTGAAGCTTTCCTTGATCTGCCATTTGCTTTACTGCGAGATTATCCAACGACTTTCCAGACTCCGACAATTTCTTTTCGCTGCTATCGACGTTTACGCGAGCTGACAACTTTGGTATTTGAAACTTGGTATCGAGTTGCTTCATCAAACCATCGACGACAAGCTGAGGCGGTAAACTTGGTAAACTAGGCAAACTGGAAATAGAAGCATGAGCTGCGAGTAGCTTAAAAGCTCTTTCGCTTTCGCTTTCCTCGCGAAGAGCGGAAGGACTAGACTTCCTCGAATCTGTCATACTTTTAGATCCAAAAATATTTTTCTCCGTTGACTTGGGCATCCTCAATTTATCGCGATTACGGCTGAGATCGGTGACACTCGAGCTGGTTGTTTTCGGCGAGCCTAAAGATTTCGATGTAGAGGACCCTTTACCCAATAATCCACTGCCGCTACCACTGACACCTCCAACGACTCCCCCGCCGTTGCCGCTGCTAGTATTTCCTCCGGATATTGATTTCAACGTTGACAATACCTTCTGACCTAACAAGCCAGTTCTATTCCCACTAGTGCTACTACAACTAGACGAACCAGGTAACTTGGGTGATGCATGAGATTGTGGCTTCTTCGATGCAGGCCCAGAATTCACACCAGGTTTCAAACCTGTGTGAGCTTTGGATGATCCATTTCCTACCACAGAACCAGATGATACCGTTGTCGAAGGTACTCCAGTCACCGATGTAACTGCGGTCGACGAAAGCTTTATACTCGTCCCCGATTTTGAATCCTTTGTACGAGTTTTGTTGATCGTGATCTTCATGCCATCCGAGCTATGTTTAACCATATATTCTGCGGGATTCTTCGCGTCGATGGAAGAATTCTTGATAACGCATTTTCCCTCTACGTTCTTGGTCGATGAACTACTGACGTTCCTTTCTTTCTGACCACTCGTACTACAGCTACCTCCGCTGCTCGTTTTCTGCCCACCATTTCCACCTTCATCCGTACAATGTTGAGCATTTTTTAATTTATCTATAACCGCGCTAAGAGAACCCTTTCTATTTCTTGCCTGTTGTTGAGCTATAGTCGACTTTGAAATATCTGAGCTACCGGAGGGTGGCGTGTTACCACCACTGTTTGACACGGTCGATTGAATCTCAGTACCAGGTATTAAGTCCAATTGTTTTACCTTAGTACCAGAAGATTTAGTCTTTGGACTTTGATGACCACTCGTACTTCCAAAACTCAAGGACGTTTTCCTTTCTTTTTCACGACTAGAATCTTTACTGGAGGACGACGAGGAAGACTTAATTTTTGATGATATAGAATCGCTAGTTTTGCTGGAAGGAGAATTTGTTGCTGACTTGAGGGCAGACATACTTGGCTTTCCAGTACTCGTTGAGCTACCATGTTTCGGTGACGACGTTCCATGCTTTGGACTTACGCTTGCAGGTACAGACATGTGTTTAGGACTACTGCTATAGACAGGTGAATGTTTCGGACTTTGTACGGGTTTGCTCGTAGATTGCTTTAATGTGGGACTGGACTTACCAACGAGGACAAGCGGGCTACTGTGTGTCGGGGACGGACTGAATTTTCTTATAGTAGCTGACGGAGATGATGGACGAGAACCTACACTTGGAGGGGATTCGGTGGGTTTAATGCTCACGGAAACAGGTTTTGATAAAGGATCTTGCTTGGAAGGTAATTTGTCTGGAGGTGGTCCCATAGGATTATCTTCTCTTTTACGTTTACGTCTTTTCTCTAACTTTCCCTTATCCTCTGTTGATTTACTTTTAGAGCTTTTTCTTTCTCTACGCTCTTCCGTCATAGTCTTTGTTGTGGTTGGTCCTGCTATTGGAGTTATAGTTATAGAACTAGGTAAACTGGCTTGCGGCGATGAAGCTATGGGTATAATCTCAATCCCAGGTCTCCTTTCCAAACCCATGCCCGTAAGTACAGAATTATAATTTGTTGTTTGACCCACGTTACTATTTGAAATTGGTGTTATACTTACTGATGGGGGTACAAGATTTTTATTCTCTTCAAATATATTCGGACTCTTTTTTTCTTCACGTTTCTTTGATTTACGATCTCTTTTAATAAGATCATCCACGCCCTGAACTTCGTGTACCTCTACAATTTCACTTTCATTGTCTAGATCATAATCCGAACTTTTATCCGTACTTAATACGTCGCCGGGATCGAGATTAGTAAAATCTATACCACTGGCTAAACTAGCAGCAGAAGTTGGAGTAGACGTTCTAGTTTCGTTTGCATTCTCCCTTCCACTGGTTGGTGTTCCAAGTGGCGTCGAGTCCGAGCTTGAACTTTCTAATAATATTTCATTAGTATCTTCACCTTTCCTTTTAGGACTGCGCCAAAATCCTTCTGCGATTTTCCTTTTGCGTGTCTTTTTCGTCTTTTCACTCGAAGGATTTGCTAAAGAATTTTTCGCTTGACCCAGTAATGCACTCAGTTGTAGAGGATTTAGCATAGCAGCGGTTGCTGTATCGGATTGGCCGGAATATGACGGAAACCCGATACTATTCTCCGTTCCGGCATCTAAAAAAGACTGCTGTTGTGGTTGTTGTAAAGTTTGCTGTCGTCCAATAGTTCCATTTCCATTACTTAAGTCAGATTCTTGCCTGATTTTTGTGTCTGCATTAGCGAAGTCAGGCATATTAGAACCAGCCTGACCATTCTGATCTTTTCCAGGCCCTATATTTGTGTTGTAATTTCCATTTCCGCCGCTCATAGTATTCACTGGTAGTGCGCTTCGACCTTCCCAAGTCTTCATGAGCGTTCTCATTGTTAATGGTATACTGAGACATCTTTGTAAGACTTTACCAGTTAAGTCTGAAATTTGTTCTGCATTCATCATGCTTACACCGTAGAGTTTGCATTTCAATGCAGAGATATCCGTTAGATTTAATTCTGCTGTTGCCATTGTTTCTTCAAATGGATGTTCCAGGCTTATAGATATGTGCTGCCATGATAAAGCGCTTACCTCGAATATAATTGTATGTTCTGGATCTATACGAGCCATAGGTCTTACACAACTTGAAATTAAAGAATTAAAAAGAGCTTGTTGACGTAGATATACAAGAATTTGCGGAACGTGTGCTGGATGTGTGAAAGGAATACTGCCTATCAAAACTCCTTCCATATTCTTATTTTCTGTCATGAAATAACAATGATGTTGATCTGGCAAGGTCTGTAAAATGCATTGCGTATAATTACTTACAAATCTTCTTAAACTTCTCTTTTAAAATATTATAATTTTTTTATACATACAACATAAAGTCCTCTGTTATTTCGACCGTCTAAAGATCCATCACTAGCGTGTTGTACTATTAAGCTTAACAAGGAGTGAGGTGATGATACATCCGCGCACTCTAATTCAGTTACTTTTTGTATCCGTCGTACTAATTCCATACACATTGGCATTTTTTTAGTGAGTTTTAATACGAAACAAGCAGGTAACATTGATGAATTTGTGCCAGTTAAAGGAGCATATGATGGAGTGCTAAAACATTATTATAAGTGTTAAACATTGATTTCTACGTAAATTATATTACTCTTACATAGACACAGATGGTTCACACTCATAAATTTTATTCACCTCTTTCCTGTGTTACTTCTATTTACAGTTATGATACTAGTCGTAGGCAGCTTGTGAGCAGTTGAACCTTCCATACAAACAGTCACAGAATGACCAATTTTTCGTTTAATAACAGTTTCTGGATTTAAAACATCACAAGTACGATTTTCTTGATCTATTAAATCATAAGGAGATACAAAATATGTTAATTTCATAGGATGACCTCCTTTCCGTCTTTCAAGAATTCCTAAAAAATGATAAGATGGTTTTAATAAAGGAATTTTTAATAAGGTACAAAATATTTCTATATATGAAATAATAAGATGTGTACTGACCAACTGGACTTTTATGAACAAGATTAAAAGGTTCCTTCATAAATGTCTGGAGTTGTGCCAGAACACCTAAATCAGCCTCTAAAGATTGTAAAGCACTGAATGCTTTGCATTTCACTTTTTTATCTGCATTTAATTGATATATGGAAGCCAAGCCTTCCAACTGTGTCGTAAAATCCACAAAATCACCACGGGATAGACAAGAGGCCAGTACTTCGCAACTCTGGAATTATTAATTTTTTATAGGTTATAATATTTTTTACAAATATCATATAAAATGATAAAATTATTGCTTTACCTGCTGTTCGTTCTTTCCTTCGTGATGAATTTTGACATCTTTAACAACACCTGTTGTTTCCAAAAGAACTTCTAAGAAAAACATATCTGATGATATAAAAAGCTCTGTGCCTGGTGGTCCTGACATCATAAATTTTAATCTACAATAAAATGTTAATTATGTAATAAACTATCGGAGAGACCATATATATCAAATTACAATAAATAGATAAAAATAAATACCCTAATTGTCTTGTTAAACTTTCTAAACGTTCTACCATAGATTGTAAAGATGTCACTTTTATAGAATGCTGCAAAGTATCTAAGCATTTTTGTAGTTGATTTTTTTCTACACTGTCAATAGCAAATCGTTTATCCTGCAATCATAATCATAATATATATAAATTACCTTGAGAAAGAAGTACATTATTTTTTTACAACTTACCAACATAGTCATACGTAAATTTTTAGCAGTTTCGACCAAAGACTTAAATCCAGAAGCCTTTGATCTTAACTTCTCCATCATCAACTCCATTTGCCATTCTTTTCCCTTTTCCGTTCCTGTATTGTTGGTAGTAACATAAGGTTGCCCATCTGTGAATTATTAGTTATGTAAAAGACGTTCACGATATTGCATTTATATTTTTGTTTTATTAATGAAGATGCAACATTATTATTAATTGCATTACTTTATTGCATTTGGCATACAATGCATATGAAAAAACAATTAATCCTAATTAAAATGTAACAGAAATTAATCTAATTTATGTTTTTTGTCTTATATTAAGAGCACTTTTTTCATTACGTTCATAATGAAATTTTTATGTAAAATGCGTATGAACAATAAAATAGAAATAGAAATTTTAATACATAGGGAAGTGTTCTTGGGATCGTAATCACGTGAACAACAATTACCATACCACAATTTAACAGCTATACTTACTGGAGGGCTTCTGTCCGTTCCCCGCATCCATATATTCGAGGAAACAGTACAGAATTCACAAATAACTACTTTAAACGTAGTAAACGTTTCTGTTGTTTGTTGATGTTCGATACCATGATATTACATTATATTATGACGGGACTTTTACCAGAGAACATCTCTCTACGTTTATATAGTTTAACCATAAATAACGACAGGAATCAAGATACGCCCATAAACATTATAATCCCATAGAATAAAAATATAAAAGAGAGAGTATTTCTTCGATGAAATTTGATGTACACAAGAAGTCGCCATTTTGATGACGTATTAATTTCTCAACCAATCAGAATGTTTCATTTTTCAACCAATCAATATCTTCGAAATAAGTGGCGTGATATTTGATTGCAATAATGATCTATTATATCGATTTTGATTAAGAAATTATTCAATGAAACCTGCAAAATAAAATATTAATTCTATAAAATAAGAAAATATAAATTACTATTTTTATAAATAACATGATCCTTAATACATAATTACTTTACACATGTTATATTTTCAATTATTTTCCAAGAATCTTCAAAGAACATCTAACCATGCGTCGCTGTTAAAAATTGTACCATGCTGCATTAAATTAGAAAAATGGTGAACTGCGCATGGCTTTTATTAAGTAGATTTAAATTTCAATTTTTCATTTATTGGAAAATAATTGTTTTTTATCATTATTTAAATAGTGCGATAACAATATTGATAAATATAATACAAAATAAATATGACGTTAATCGATGAAATAATATTGTAATGTGTGATATCAATGGCCTTGATGACCTCGTAATAGTTGCTTTGATAGGAAGATTACGAAAAAAAAGTAAAAAGTATTTTGCAAGAATCTTCAATGAATAATTAACGATATCGTAATGTAACTGAAGTTTTTTATCTAAACAACTTACTGGGGGATCTAATCAATGTATTTAGTTTACAATAAATTGCTAAAACAACAACGATTGCTAGTAGATCTTTTCCACGCGGTGGAAGAATAATATTCAGTGTTCTAATTTGATTTGTATTTGATTTTATATATAATGGCAATATTAAAATTTTATAAACTACCTGGATTAAAATCAGCACAACTGAAAACTAAATTAAGTGATATATGTAAAGTATCAAGTATAGTGAGTGATCTTAAAACTGAATTGTGCTATTATATTGAAATTAAAGAAGAATTAAATGAAAAAGAAATACAATTGTTACAATGGTTATTAGTTTCGCCTATAGAAACTGACACATTAAAAAACGTTAGTGTATTTGATCAAAATAATAGTACAATTACTGTTATTGAAATTGGTCCAAGGTAATTATTTCTTATTTTTATTATATAAAAAATAATAATTTTATGTTAACAAATAATAATACCTTATTCCAGATTGAATTTTTCTACTGCATTTTCAAGTAATGTAATATCCATATGCAAATCAATACACTTACATAAAGTAACAAGAGTAGAAATATCTACCAGATATTATATCGTACATAATGGTACATTAGATCAAATTACAGAATCTAAAGTATGTAAATATATTAGTTATTTTTGTCAATTTTAGTTAAGTAATAAAAAAAAAGAAAAAATATAATATGTATATTTACATAATGTAATGAATTTTCATTATTGTAGATTGTAGATGTTTTACATGACAAGATGACAGAATGTAGATATGTAAAACCTATAGAGACTTTTGACCATGGATTTAAACCTGAAAAATGGTTTGAAGTAGATATATTAAAATATGGTAGAAAAGCTTTAGAGGATGTAAGCTATAAATTAGGTATATGTCATTAATTATTTTAATTAAATAATAAATCAAAATAAAGAAATTGAAGAATATAATTCTCTCATGATACAGGTCTTGCCTTTGATAATTGGGATTTGGATTATTATACAAACTTGTTTTTGCATAAACTTAAACGTAATCCAACTAGTGTTGAATGTTTTGATTTGGCACAATCAAACAGCGAGCATAGCCGACATTGGTTTTTTAAAGGAAAGATGATCATTGATGGAGAAGAAAAAAATCAATCTTTACTTGATATGATAATCGATACACAAAATTATTCAAATCCAAACAATGTCATTAAATTCAGTGATAATAGCAGTGCTATTAAAGGCTATGAAATAAACTTGTTGAGACCGGCAAACCCATCAAAATGTAGTCATTTTAATGTAGAAAAAATTAAGCAAGATTTAATATTTACTGCAGAAACACATAATTTTCCAACTGGTGTTGCTCCATTCAGGTAATATTTAAGTCTTTTATTTATTGTGTATCTAGATATTGTATTCTTTATACTTTCCACAAGTAACAAATAAAATTTTCAGTGGTGCTACAACAGGAACAGGAGGACGTATAAGAGATATACAAGCTATTGGTAAAGGAGGCTATTATATTGCTGGAACTGCAGGATATAGTGTTGGAAATCTTCTTATTCCAGGTTTCCTATTTATTTAATAAATAAATGAATAAATAAATAGATATATATATATATATATATACATATCATAATTATATCTAATATATCTTTGTCTTAAAGATTATAGTTTACCTTGGGAAGACAAAGAATGGCTTTATCCTAGTAATATGGCATCACCATTACAAATTATAATTGAAGCAAGTAATGGAGCATCTGATTATGGAAATAAATTTGGAGAACCAATTATATCTGGTTTTGTACGTTCTTTTGGGTTGCTAGATCATGAAAATATTAGAAGAGAATGGATAAAACCTATAATGTTTACTGGAGGTGTAGGTACAGTGGATGCAAATATGACAAAGAAAGAATTACCAGAAAAAGGTAAGCAATCAATATGGAAATACAATACATTATATGTTACATTAAAAATATTTTTTTTATAGATATGGAAATTGTAAAAATTGGAGGACCTGTTTATAGAATTGGTGTTGGTGGTGGTGCAGCAAGCTCTGTTGAAGTATGTTTTTTACAAATAATTATTTTTGTATAATACTGCCTTTTATATTATTACATGTTCAATAATTTATAGGTACAAGGTGATAATGAATCAGATTTAGACTTTGGAGCAGTGCAAAGAGGTGATCCTGAAATGGAACAAAAATTAAATAGAGTAATTCGTGCATGTGGAGAATTAGGTTCAAATAATCCAATTCTTAGCATTCATGATCAAGGTGCAGGAGGAAATGGTAAATAGTGTTAAATTTGTTCCATTCATTAAATAATGTCAATTTCATTATTATAATTTAATTTAATATATTATATTTAATATAATGAATTCATATTTAGGCAATGTATTAAAGGAATTAGTTGAACCTGCTGGAGCTGTAATATTTACAAAGAAATTTGAATTGGGTGATCCTAGTATTAGTACATTAGAATTATGGGGTGCTGAATATCAAGAAAATAATGCTATTCTCTGTAAATCAAAGGATGTTGAGTTGCTCAAGCAAATAGCGGGACGTGAAAAATGTCCCATTAATTTTATTGGAAAGATAATTGGAAATGGAAAAATTATCCTTTCTGAAGAGGATGATTTTGATTTATCAAAATATGAACAAAATAATATAAGATATCCAGTTGATTTAGAACTTGAGTTAGTACTTGGCAAGATGCCACAAAAGGTAAGAAACTATTTAAATAATTTACTATATCTACTAATATATAAAGAAATTTTAACAATTAAATATTTATTATCTATAGACATATAATCTTATAAGAAAACAGCTGCATTTATCACCAATCTATTTGTCCAATGATTTGACAGTGGATTCAATTCTTGATAGAGTTCTACGTTTGCCTGCAGTTGCTAGTAAACGTTATTTAGTTAATAAAGTTGATCGCTGTGTCACAGGATTAATTGCACAACAACAATGTGTTGGTCCATTACATACTCCTTTAGCTGATGTTGCTGTAACAGCTGTTTCAATGTATTCAACAGTAAGAGAATGCATTTTAATTAATCATTTCTATTTTTAGGAATGATTAGTTATTATAAAAATTTTCTTACATATTATTTCAGCATGGAATTGCAACATCGATCGGCGAACAACCAATAAAAGGCCTTGTGAATGCATCTGCTGGAGCACGTATGACAGTAGCAGAAGCTTTAAGTAATTTAGTATTTGCTGCAATTTCAGATATTCAGGTTTTTAATATTTATTAAACTTATATTATTCGTAGACGCAATATCAAATATATAATCTTACTAAATTTATAATCATCTTATTTTTAGGATGTTAAATGTAGCGGAAATTGGATGTGGGCTGCAAAATTACCAGGAGAAGGTGCAGCAATGTACGAAGCATGTACTGCTCTGTGCTCTGTTATGAAAGAGTTTGGTATAGCTATTGATGGTGGTAAAGATTCTCTTAGTATGGCTGCACGTGTAGAAAAAAATGTTGTTAAAGCACCAGGAACACTTGTTGTTTCTTGTTATGCACCATGTCCTGATATACGACAAGTGAGTAAATATTTTTTCTAATAATTTTAATGTTTTGTTTTATCTTGTGTTTTATTATATATTAATGTTTTAATGTTTTAATTTTATCAGGTAATAACACCTGACTTAAAAGCGCCTTCATCTGGAAAAGAAGGTCATCTAATCTACGTTGATTTATCAAATGGAAAAAGTCGTATTGGTGGGACAGCTTTAGCACAAGTTTACAAACAGCTTGGTAATGATACTCCAAATGTAGAAAATGCAATTCTAATTAAAAATGCATTTAATGCTACACAAAAATTGATAAAAGGTAGTGTCTTTTAAATATATATGTAATAAGTTCTATTTAAAAATAAATCTTTTTCTATTTTAATAAATATATAATATTATATTGTGCAGAGGGAAAAGTATTAGCAGGTCATGATATAAGTGATGGAGGACTGATCACTTGTATATTAGAAATGGCTTTTGCTGGAATGTCTGGATTAGATATTAATATTTCTCATAAATCTGGATCTCCTATAGATATTTTATTCTGTGAGGAAGTTGGATGGATTCTAGAAATAGAAGGAAATAATTATGAATATTTAATCAATGTATTTAATCAGTTTAATATTCCAATATATTTAATAGGAAAATCTGTTGGTTTGGGATTTCAATCGAAGGTAATTTCTATGTTCATTCTTGCAAATATTTATTATGCATCAAATTAAATGATTC
Source organism: Vespula pensylvanica (assembly GCF_014466175.1). Taxonomy (NCBI): domain Eukaryota; kingdom Metazoa; phylum Arthropoda; class Insecta; order Hymenoptera; family Vespidae; genus Vespula; species Vespula pensylvanica. The sequence goes on along the minus strand of NC_057702.1, from coordinate 1,777,239 downwards.
TTTCTATTTTAGGTGACTTTTAAAGTAAATGAAAAGACTGTATTAGATACTACTATCCAACCATTAATGTATACATGGGAAGAAACAAGTTATCAATTAGAACGTAGACAAACTAATATTAGCTGTGCTCTAGAAGAATTTAATGGACTGAAAGAAAGGACTATTCCTGATTATAAGTTAACATTTAATCCTGATCATAAACTTCATTCAATTGAAAGATTATTAACCTGTAAGTGTAATGTAAATTAGTATATGAATTTTTTATGATATTACTATGTATATAATAACATGTAAAATTGTATTACAGCTAATATAAAAGTTGCTGTAATTCGCGAGGAAGGGATAAATGGAGACAGAGAAATGGCCGTGTCTTTGGAACAAGCAGGTTTTGAAGTCTGGGATGTAACAATGCAAGATTTATTAAATAATGATATTACACTTGATAGATTCAAAGGTGTTATTTTTCCTGGAGGATTTAGTTATGCAGGTAAAATATCATGTATTCAAATAAATAATAAAAATATTTATATGTATTCCTTTAATAATGAAAATTATTTACAGACGTTTTAGGCTCTGCAAAAGGATGGGCGGCGTGTTTGAAATTTCACCCACTATTAGAAAAACAGTTAGAAATATTTGTTAATTCCAAAGACACGTTCAGTTTAGGAGTGTGTAATGGCTGTCAATTAATGAGTTTGTTAGGATGGATTGGAAAAGACAATGGTAAATTTGTATGTTATATAGAAAAATATAAAATTTTGGCATGCAGAGATACTACGTATTATTTCTATAGGTTGTAAAGAAGAACCAGATATTTTCTTAGATCATAATATATCAGAAAGATTTGAATGTCGATGGAGTAATGTTAGAATTGAAAAATCACCGTCTATCATGCTGCAAGGAATGGAGGGTAGTGTATTTGGTGTATGGATTGCACATGGTGAAGGAAGATTTACATTTCGCAACAGTGAATTATTGTATACACTGAAAAAATTAAACTGTCTTGCGATTAAATATACCGATGATTATGGTAATCCCACTGATAAATATCCATTCAATCCCAATGGTAGCATAGGTGAGTTGATAAATATGTGTGTAAGTTTTATAAAATAATAATATATATAAACTTATCTATATATAAAATTATAAAAGAACAAATCATTTTCATTAGAGGGTATAGCTGCTATATGTTCAACTGACGGTCGACACTTGGCTATGATGCCACATCCAGAAAGGTGTACACAAATGTGGCAATGGCCTTGGAAACCTGTAGAATGGAGATATGAAAGGTCGCCTTGGCAACGTATTTTTGATAATGCTTACGCGTGGTGCATATCATCAAAAAAAATGAATATGTAAATATGTTAGAAAATGTTACATATATACGATGTTATTGGTGAATTTTGAATATTTGTAAGAAAAAATTCACCATATATTATATATCATAGAATATAAAATCTAATTTCTTTTATAAAGTTAATATTTTTTTTTCTAATATTTTTAATAAACTTACGACTTATATAAAACTTTTTACTTCTTATTTTCGGAAATATATTATAGCATGATCAAATATTTATAGTAAAAAGAAACCAAAAAGAAATGTAATATTGAACATCTCATTATTCATATGGATTTTGCCTAACTTTAAAAACTTGATTTAAAGGCTCATAAGATGTATAATGACTTGAGGTATAGATGTCTTCAAGTTGTAAATCACATCGTAGAATAACTACCCCAGATGGATTTACTTTAACTTTTATCTTTGTATGTGGCAATAAGACACCATAGTTCACATCTTCGTATAAATCCTACAAATATTTTCATTATAAATATTTTGCTTATATACTAAGTAAATGATGAATTTTAATATTAATAACATACTTCTACTTTGTATCCTCCAGGATATTGTAAACCAAGTTCTTTTAATGTAACTGAAACGTCCGAAGGTGTACCATCTGTTCTTCTATTCAAGAACGCAATTGCGTAAGAATAATATGATTGATGTATTGGCGTTATTGGTCGTGCCCATATTTCAATACCTTTATGCTACAAAAAAAGAAGTTTTATCGTATTCTCGAATGTGTTCATATATATATAATTTCAACGTGTATAATGAGATTACTAACTTTATATATACGACGACCTTGTATACCAAGTGGATCTTGATCCACAGCAATTATTTTTTTGTTTTGTAAAATAGCTTTATATTCTGGTCTGATTGTTCGAAGATCAACAGACATTAACAAAGGTGCAGCTAAAATAGCCCATAGAGCCATTTGCGTTTTACTTTGTTCATAACTTAAACCAAAGTTACCAATAATTAACATATCAGGATCATTCCAGTGTCCAGGTCCAGCATTTGGTACAATAGAATCCTGATTATTTCCATAATAATCAATAATACTTTCTAAACTGTTCCAAGAATCTTGTATGTCATCAAAATTTCTCCAGAGATTGCAATGTTCTATTATTGCAGTAAAGTTTGGCTAAAAATTGAATACATGTACTGCATGGTATAGTTACAATTATATGTTACGAATATAATTAACTATGAATGTGACTAGACAATTAAATGAATGAAAGTGTGGTAAGATTTTACTAATCACTTGTACTTTTACTGTCAACTGAGAAGAAAAGTATGGTCGTTATTATACTCTTATTATACTCGCGAGTAATTTTTTTCATTTCGTGCAACTGAATAATATACGTGTCAGTGTACACCTCCCGTTTCCTAAGTATACTCTCCATATGGAGGTACCCATAATATGTGTGATACTCTCCCCACTCCATCACTCTCACTCGCTGCCGATCTCGTGTTTATCAATCCGTAGCGTCTCTTCGCGTAGTAAAGATTACGGTGATCACAGGTAGAGAGAGGATTAGAGTGGGGCACACTCGTAACAGAGAACTAACAATGTAGTATGCCATTGTATAGACAGAGCTAGTCTTATGCTTGTTATAAAAAAAAATGAAGAAGTAGAAAAATTTGCAGCACTCTTATTGAGATGAGAGAAACTTTAGAGAGGATATTTGAGAAATTGAAAAAATTATAAAAATAATTAAATAATGCTCTACAAAAATAAAATTAAAAAATCATATTATTAGAGAATCGATTAGAAAATTTAGATTTTTATAATACTAACCTGCATACCAGCATAAATTTGATAAACAGGCCAACTGCATGAATATATCATAGGTCTGCCTGTTTGATTTAGATAGAATCCAAATTCTGGATATCCTAAAATATTAAGTGATGTGGTCATTTTATATTCACAGTAATAATGAAAATTATATATATATAAATTATTTAAAAATATTCATATTAATTAATAAAAATATTCATTACTAATATAATATAAATAATGCCTTAATATAAACATACCTCTATCCATTTCTGATGGATGTGCATAACACCCATCAAGTTTTACATAATCTACATCCCAAGATGCAAAGGTCAATGCATCAGTTTCTAGATATCCAATTACTCCAGGATAACCAGCACATGTGTAATTGCCAAAATCTTCGTAAATTCCAAATTTAAGTCCTTTTGAATGTATCTACACAATTATGCAAAATAAATAAATATAAATAATAATAATATTAGAGTAATACTTCACTTTAAAAAGCACAAAACTTTATATAGTTATAAAGAGTTAGCAATTTTGATCTAAAAATTCTTCAACATTACAAGTTTCTAACATATATAATATAATATTTTAAAAGATTATGTTAACTTACATAATCAGCTAAATTTTTCATGCCATATGGGAAACGTTTCCTATCTGGGACCAATTGACCATTATAATTTCTGTCTTTCTCTAACCAACAATCATCTATATTAATATATTCATATCCTACTGCTGCATAACCATCTGCTACAACAATGTCTGCCATTGTTCGAAATAGTTGATCACTGCAATATAAAATATATAATGTTGCTAGGGAATAAACGAACTTTATCAAGATATATGTATATTTGTATATATGCGTATCAGAAAAAAACAAAAATACGTAAACAAGTAGTTATAATATTAAATATATGCATATTATTTAACTCTAAAAGATCTTGAATGAATTTATTTATTATTATAAACCTTTATATAAAAAATAATAAATATATAAATATTTATTATAATCAAATATATTAATATATTGTTTATCAAGCATATCTTCTTGATTTTCCATATTCATAATGAAATTAAAGTCAACTAAAATAAAAGCAAAAAAGATGTATAATAAAATCTCAAAGATGGACATCTCGATGTAACGTAGTCTATTCTAGTTTGACAGAAAAAGAAAGTAAAAGTATACATTACCTTATACAATTGTCAGGATCGTTTTTGCAGTCAGTATTACATCTAAATCTTTCCCAGGCTAACCACCCCATGGGTGGTGTCTTAGCTAATCCATTTTCCAAAGCTATTACCACTTGACTTGCCGACACAAGAAAGCACCATATCCACACTGTTAGCACCATTTCTGCAAAAACTATGTGTGCTTTAATACTTTTTTCTCTTAATTCAATCGAACGAATAAACTTTATTGAAAGATACGACAACGCGATTTCGATTGCATAATTTGGAAAAAAGGAGAAAAGAAAAATATATATGTATATATGTATATATATATATTTTTTTTTCAAAAAAACACAGCGTTATAGACACGATGGGATCTCGTCATTAGGACGAAGACAAAATCTCCATAGACATCCTATGCTGCTCCTGGCACACTGATCTGATATAAGACCTCCAAGCCAAGAGCACTTTCACCCAATGCCCCATTTCATTTTTATACACAACCACCGCCGTTTAAAGTCGTGTACATTGGTCTCTAATATACATGCACATACACAACTATCACTTTTGATAGTAGTGAGATTCATCGCCGGCATATTTGCACATACTGTTTTTTTTCCCCCCTTCATCGTACGAGGAAAGAGAATTGCACGGTGCTTTTTTCTTTTTTCTTTACAAATTCTTTCTTATTTTCAATCGTACATGTTTTCTCTCTTTCTTTCGACTTTGCTTTTGCAGGTTATACAACATACTCGCATCAAAGGACAAGAATTTGTGCGTGCGCCTGCGTGCAAAACAATCGTAATCTTTCTTAATTAATATAAATGAAACTATTTTAAACATGATTAAAAGATGTAAAAAAAAAAAAATAATAGGAGAAAGTGATAATTACATATAAAATGAATTTCAAAATTTAATGATTTACAAATGATCGTCTAATCGTCAATGGCCAATGAATTATATTAAAATAAAAGAACTTATGTTGGTATTTTATTTTCTAATGAAATTTTTGCTCGTATCAGAAAAAAAAAAAAACGAATAAATCTACATAAAATCTTCGTCTCTTCTAAAGCTTTCCAATCACTAGTTAAGAAGCCAGGGGCGTGTTCTATGATTATGTTTCCATGTATTCTATGCTGTACTCTCACGAGCTAATTTTATTTGTGTGAATATGTACACGTACAGGTAATTTATATATATATATATATATATATATATATATATGTATGTATGTATGTATGAGATTAAATAAGTGAGTGTTGAAGTCAGCGATTTGTGTTAACTATAAACGATCTCTAGCGTGTAATGTAACGAGTGGGTGGTTTTAACGTGTGAGAGGAAGATAGAAAAGAATTTAATAAACACAATGACGACAGAATATGAATGGCATTGGATATTACTAAAGACGAGAAATATATACATATTCATACCTATTCATATGTTTTAATGGTGAACCGTGAGAAAGTTAAGAAAATCCAAAGCCCGGAAATCAAAGTATTATATCCAAGCAAAGGATATATATATATATATATATATATATATATATATATATATATACACAACCAACGGATCTTTATGTCTTGCGAAATCAGAATGGCAATCGAAAAGCAAAGGTATCAGACAAAGGAAATGTCATAGCAACGAAATACGATGATGTATTGGACGTTACTAAAGCGCGCCATATTTGCCAATTCAATTTATTATACAATTCAAAAATTTTTACTCTTTCTTTTTTTCGGAAAAATTATTCTAATCAAAATTAATATTATCACGAAAATAAAAAAATAATTATTGATTAATTTGTATCTGACTGTAGATATTCAATATCCTAAAATGATCTTTTCATCAAAATAATATGAAATTTGAAAATCCACCAGAAGCGCGCCATATTCGAATATTTAATACATAAAGCAATTCAAAAACTTTTACATCTTTTTTTTCTTTTTTTTTTTTTTTTTTGAAGAAATTATTTTAATAAAATTTGATATTATTATAACAAAAAAGAAATTTGTCTAATTTTTATATAATTGTGGATATCAAATATCCAATAAAAAAGAATTTCGACTTAAAAAGATCAATACAAACCCCAAAATTCCACTGATCAACGCTAAGCACGTCTTTCGATATAAAATAACGCGCGAGTTTGAAATACTTCTAACAATGTTTTTTTTGTCTTATCTAGAAAGAGATCACATAGAGATATAGACTATATCTTACATTCACACGAATACAAAAATGAAGGCATACCTTGTGACACGAAGTAAAACAGACTATTGCGTTACCGTTGACACATTCGTTCAAGTAATTTATACGTATGTCATTTATCTTAATAGTAATCGACTGATCATTATAACTGATAAAAAATAATGTTATCAATAATTCAATTCTAATCAATCGATCTACACAAATCATTGTAATCGATAATAATCATAATGCGATTAATCTTACAAGATTACATATTATTTGCTATCAAGAGGATACTTTATACTTTTTACTTATAATATTGAAAAAAGAAATAAACTATTATGTGATAATGAATAATTATATAAAATTCAGCAACGTAATAAGCGCGTAAAATTGCATTAATCCAACGTATAGATATTTCTAACGATCTTATAATACTTACAGTTAGCTAATGACTCCTTTTAACTCAAATAGAACTACAAATGTTACTCTTAGCCTCGACAAACAGTACACGTTTATTGTTAGTCGTGTATTTACAGCTGTAAATTCCGTCACTCCTAATGGATATACGTAAACATAAATATTAGTAACGTTTTTACGAGCATTTGTGAGTGAAGGTAATAACTGGTTGATCACTTCCTAGATGTATATAATACATCAACTCTCTCAATAAGTCATTATTTTTATTTATATATCTATTTTAAGATGTGTTTCAATTTAATATAGAAATTTGTCTATCGTTATTTTATAACCTTTTTTAATGTTATCTTCAATGACGAGTAGGATATATTCATTTGATTACATCGATAGATATGTAAACGTTGTTAAAAGTTCGAGTATATAAACTTGGACTTTGAGTTTATTTATTTATTTATTTTTTTTTAGAGGCTTTGTTATTTCATTATAATTTTTTTTTATCTTATCGTTTTTTTTTAACGTATGAATTATTTTAAGAAAATTATGTATACTTATTCGTCTTCCTTCGCGTCGACAATTTTCTCGCTGTCTACTTTTCTTTTTTTCTTTTTTAAAAATAAAAAAAAAAAATGTATATCAAGGTTAATGAACGTAATACTGTCCAAGTGTATATAGAACAAGGATAACATACCATGATATTATGTGTATTATTGTGATCACTTCGGTTAACCTCATTCTTCGTGAGTTCGTTGTTTTATTGACCTTGTTTTTTAATCTTTTTTTATTTTATTTTATTATCATCGTCATGATATTACGCAGATATTTGACACATGAAAAAAAAAAAAAAACTTTATATCTTTGTAGATTTGACATAAGTGCGTGAATATATATCAATGATAATATTTATTGCAGTCGATTATCTCGATTAAAACAGATTTGATTTCTGTGTTAGGCGTAATTTAATTAACGCTTTTTTTATATTGATAGTAATATGTAATATTGATTGCGTTTATCGTGCCATCATTATATCTTGTAATATTTTCATGCTCCAAAAAAATAAAAACAAAAACGCAGATTTTTAACAAAATTATCCACAATATTCGTCTTTATATTCTATGTCAAATTTGTATTGAATAAGTTCTATGTCTTACCTTTATTAACAGATACAAGTTCATCGGTGATATATTACTAACTAATCTCTTCATCTTAGTTTCTTTTATATATAAGTTCGTTTAAGTACTTGTATACTTTGAACAAATTATTAGATAATCTTTTGTATTATCAATTGATTACACAAGTTCATCAACCTATCCTATTATCTAAAAATATTGATAGAGAATGATTTCAGAATTTTATTTAAGAAAGATAAGTGTCCCATATTAAAGCTTGGTACTCTTCAATGTACCACGCATTAAATATATTGCTAATAAAAAGAAATAAATAAATAAATAAATAAAAAGAAATAAAAAATAAAAAAGAGAAAGAATGCATTATTAAAAAATATTGATTATATATTTATAAGAAATTCTTATGGTATAGAACATAAATCTTTTAATTCTATGTATATTCAAGCAACGATATGCGACAAATAATGTTTGTTAAAGTAACATAATCCATTAAAAATTATTCACACATTTCGTTACTTGCATTCATATGGACGGAAATGAAGTTTGCTGCCTTTTTTTCTCTTTTATATAGCGTTACAAAGTAATATTAAGTAAGAAAAATTATATATGATTCTTATAAAAAATAGAGGCTCGGGTGCATTGTTAACGTTTTATAATATATATAATAAATTTATAAGTTATATTAAATTAAATTGCTTTGATTATTGAATAAAAATCCGAATTTATATGAAATGCACATTACTTATGATATAAACATATCTTCTTTTTATCTTCGTTAAAAATTATTTTACTTTTAGCACAAAGTTGCTAATTAAAAAGTAATATATAAAATTTAGTATATAATATCGATAGATTCTATATATATATATATATATATATATACTTTTTATCTTGCTTTTTTTTTTTTATAAATGTAACAGTATAGTCACAAAAAATGACGACTACTGTTAACTCGATTGTTAATAATCTACTATTTACAAAGGTATATGTACTATTGCTCTCTAGTGATATAAGAACACTTCGGTTAATTAAAGTTAGATATATAAAATCTTATTAATAACAATAAGATAAGATATATAAAAAGCATTACAGAGTTTTCCATGGTCACATGCGATCTCAGTAATAAGGCAGTAAGAAGTATCTAAAGGCACCTTAAGAATCTTTTATAAATACGAATTGTTTTTTTAACATATAGTTAAAATATATAGCTAATATAGAATAGATTAAAGATAAGAGAGATAATGATCTATTGTCAATCTCTAGAAAATATGTAAACATCTGTAACGTTTTCTATATACCTTCTTTATCTCTAACGTTCGATTAATATCGATATAAAAATGTACTTCTCATTTTGCGATAAATATCTTCTCAAGATCTTTTATGATAAACTTCATAATCGTACTTCGCCTCACGGCTTCTTCTAAGCTAAATTTAATCTGCGTTTTGATAAATACTTTTCTTTAGAGCTTCCTAATAAACATTATATAGGCTCATGCTTCCTCTTTTCTTAAATATTTTTATAAGCTACATCAAAGAATTAGCATTTTTGTATGAATACTTTTTAAGATCTTTTTAATAAACTTTATAGTCGTACTTCGATCTATGACTTTTGATAAATCTAAATTGAAATCTTCAATTACATTTAAACGTAATTGAAGGCTCTTAAAAGTAATAATAAGCATATACCTAAACTAGCATCTAGGATTTTATTTCCCGCGCTGCTTCTAAAAGCAGCAGCATCACCCATTTGGAATGTATGCGCAGGACTGGACATATGTCCATCACCTCCATTACTAAATGCGAGTACTCTCAAATGATAAGCTTTGCCAGGGCTCAAATTTGTGATATCGGCTTCAAGTTCAGAACCTCCAGGGATAATGGTATCGTTTGCAGTACTCATGTCTTGATCTACCTCCCATACACGTATTTTATAGCCTATTAATGGTTCTTCTTCTAAGCTTGGTTGGACGTAGCGCCACACAACCCTAACCGTTGATGGATTCACTCCATACACGTGGACCGAAGACGGTGGTTTCTGTGGAGCTTTACGATAAGTTCTCTCTAAGTAGCGTTCACTCTCAGGCCCTTCTCCGGCAGAATTATAGGCCATAACTTTAACGTAATAGTAAGTATCAGGTTGTAATCCCACAACGAGTGACCACGGTCTCGTGGTACGAGACAGGTAATATACGGCATCCTCTTCTTTATTACTTTCCTTCCAGTACTTTATTCTATGACCGATTAATTTCCCTCGAACTTTTTCACGAGTTTGTTCAATAGGTGCCCAACTGACGTTCAAACTTGTACTGTTGAAACCATGAGCAACGACTTGCTGCGGTGCCACTTGTGGCATATCTTCGGCACTAAAGATCGTATATATATCGGAAACCGGTCCAGAACCAATTGCATTTAACGATTGAACTTTTACTTCGTACTCGGTATAATAATATTCGTGCTGGATTTGTACAACGCATATACCAACGTTACCATATTCACGTAATAGTAGAGATTGAAATTCAGTTTCGTGACCTTTACGACGCCAGAAAACTCTGTAATGAACGCCAGGACCATTTTGATCGGACGGAGATAATGGGGTCCATGTCATTGTAAGATCACCTATTTTTCCACCTCCTCCACCGATGTTACTCGGTGGTTTGGTAGGTTTATTCGACGGTGTACTATATTGAGGGGATGGCATCGATGGTAGTCCATAACCGAGTTCATTGAAAGCTGCTATACGAAATTCGTAAGTCGTGTAAGGATTTAATACATTTTCGATGAATGCTTCTTTACGACCATTGTATCTATCAACCTCGACAGCTGTTATATCTGTGAAAGAAGACACATGGAATGGATTTTAGGAAGTCCAAATATCAGTTACGTACAATAACATAAGCTGATGAATTTATCGACAAATTACACATACTTTCTACAAGATTAAACCATGTCTGATTCCAATTTGTTCTTGCACTAATAGTATACATCAATATAGATCTACCATTGAGCGCACCATCGGTCCAACGTAACGTTGCCGATGTTCTAACTATATTGACAACTTGAACACCTCCTGGTGGACCTGGTGGTCCCTCCACAATTACTATAGTTTTACTCGAAATTCGACTCACTGCACTTTTAACTATGCATTCGTATTCTCCAGCTTCGCCGAGAGTCGAATTAATGATACTTAATGTTCCCCCATTAATGTTTAACCTTGGATTGTTGATAGTATCTTTTTCTCTGATACGCATACCATTGTGCGTCCATATATATGCTACGTCTAACATTTCATCATTTTCCGCTAAACAGTATAATGTTTGATTCTGATTTACAGCAATGATAATACGCTGTGGTAAAGCTTCCACTAACCGTGGACCACCTGTAATATTTATAGAGAATCAGTATTTGTTTCACGAGATGATAAGATTATATGAAACATGTATATGTGTGGGCGCATATTAAATTTATAATCTTATCATTTCATCTCACGTAATACGATAAGTCTTCCTCGAGTTTCATCACTTCCATATTCATTCGTAGCCGTACAAACGTAAGTTCCTTCGTCGTCTCGTGAAACTGGTTTGATTACCAGACTTCCTTTCTCTAAAATTCTACGTCTACCACCAGCACCAATCACATTACCATCCTTTTTCCATACAAATTTCGGTCTGGGGGCAGCTTCAGGATTACAGATGATAGTAACATTACCTCCTTCTGCTGCATATGTCTCAGATTCCATAGGTCTTTTTTTAAAAGATGGTTTTAATGCTGCAAGATTATATATTAAATCGCAATGAATATATTATTGAATAATTGCAGAGATCGTTAAAAGAGATAATTTACATAAAACTCTTAGCTGAGCGGATGAATATTTTGTTTTCAGTTGATTTTTAGCACGACACTGATACATAGCTTGGTCTGTTTCTGGATCTAATCGTGTTATTTTTAAAACATTATCTTGAATGAGATAACGATCTCTATCTTCTGGTGGAAGCGTTTCCATATCTAATAACTCTCCATTTCTAAACCAATTATATGTTACATCTGGAATACCAAAAGCTTCACAAGTCCATGTTAACTCTCCTCTATTATCCATGTGTTTGTCTGTTAATGGTATAGTAAAATTGGGAGCAGCTTGGATAGACAATCTTACTGAATTTTCAATAGAGTGCCTATCATTATGTGCTCTACAAACATATTCTCCTTGATCTTCCACATGTACGTATGGTATTATCAATACACGATTGTAACTTGTTGTGTATACACCTCTTGGTAAAGGAGCACCTCTTCTAGTCCAGTTATATGAAGGAATTGGACTAAAATATAGTTTTCTTTTAGTACAATAAACTAACTTTCTTTTAGTACAATAAATCGTTTGTTTACTAAATATACATACTATCCAAACGCTATACATTCTAATCTGACTTCTTCACCAGCTACAGGTGCTTCTGGGAATGCCTTTGGAAAGTTATTAGGAAATTTTAGTTGTTGAAATGATGCTAAAAATACAAACAAATAAAATCAAAGAAATTAATTTTTTAGCAGACTTATAAAACTGAGTAAATCAATTGAGAATAATAATTACAATGTGGATCGACTCTCAATGGGAAAAATGGTCCATTACGTCCTGTATTAGATGCTTCACTTTGGACATTACATGAATAATTGCCTCTATCGATTGTTTCTAATGCAGAGAAGTAAAGAGCACCATCATACGATACAAATACTCGTTTATCTTCTTCCACAAAATTTGGAAAATATTCACGTGCCCAATTATATTTTACACCAGGAAAATGTTGAGGTGGGTCACAATAAATTGCTTTGCCCCAATTCTGGTCTCCTCGTTCTTCAGAACGTTTTAAATTAAATTCCAAAATATATCCAAAAGAAAGCTCAACGCTTTCTGATATAATAGTGCCAAACATATTTGTTGCTTTGCAATGATAAGTACCTCGATCTTCTGTCTGTCCAAAGAATTCAATTATTACATGAATAAATCTACAGAGCTTTCCTCGTTAACAAATAGGAATTTATATAAAGATAAAAATATCTCACTTGTTCTGGGTCATAAATAATAAGTGTACCACCACTTATAGTATATCTAGTGTTTAACAATGGATCTATCTTTGTTGCCATTAATCTATCACTTTCATATTCTTCCTTAAACCATTCATAAGTCGGTGTTGGGTAACCACCAGCAAAACAACTCAAAGAAATTTCATTAGTTGTTTTTCTATTTGACACATCAAATACTTTACTGGCAGGTTGCTTGATAAAATATGGTCCTCTTGGTACTTTCAAAGGATCAATAACATGAACGCCATATTCATATGTACGATCATCCTCAACTAAATTATGCAAATTAGAAATAGGTGCCTCACAAATATACAATAATTTATCTATGCCTGTAACCTTTTCCAAGCCCCAACGTTGTAAATTATTGTGATAAGAATACGCCAAGTAATCTCTTCCAAAAATATTATCAGAGGGTTCAGGTAAAAATGCATTATCCATATTTACTAACTGTGTATTGTCTGCTTCATTTATCCAAGTTCCGCCTTGATACTTAATACCGGTATACCATTGACGGTGCTGAGGATCTTGCCATAACAATTGATATAATATAAATCCATGTTCTTCCAAAGAATTAATCGCTACTAGATCACTCTGATAAGCTTGACAATTTCTTCTGGCATCTTCTCGTGCTTTTATTGGACTTTTAATAAAGCGATAACAAGATTCTTGAAATGTAACCCAATTCTGAGGGCATTTATATCGTTCTTCCTCATAAAATACATTTTGCGTTAATACAATATTCGTAGTTCCAAAAAAGCACAAAAGAACTAACCACATAGGATGCATTCTCATTTTATAGCCTAACAAAAACATGCAATGTCAACCTTTGATTTCAGATATAAATATTTTATAAAAATAAACATAAATGTATACGATAATTCTGTAATGATGAAATAAATAAATTTATAACCTGACGTGATGGAAATGACAGGAATTCAATGTTCAGCATCGGCAAAGCCAGGGTGTGGCACAAGATGACTGTAATCAAGAAAATGCAAGTAACCTATTCTATCCAATATTGTTCTTACTCACTGAAATAATTTGAAGAACTTACGATTATCCTCGCTACTTATACACCACCGTCCTTTTATCCTTAATAACTTACATTTCTCATGAGCATTTCTATTGCACGTGAATCACGCAATTTATACGATGCGACATAACACAACACAATGGCCATACGGCGCGGCGTCCCGCTCAATGAACGTAGTTAGATCGAAAAAGTATCGAAATCTCAACTATCGATATTCGACTCTCGATACTTACAATTTCGAATTGTGAACTTACGAAATACTTTCTTTTACCTTTCAAACTATTCAAATATAACTTAATTAATGCTTTATTTTTTATTATTACGATCATATTTAATAATAAATTATGTCACATTTCGATATATCGATACAATGTACATACTACAATTATAAATATACGAGGTATCGATTTTTAATATTCCAGAAGCAATTATATCGATTAAAACGAAGTTAAAAAGGCGCTATTTTTCAAATTTTCAAATCTATACATTTCGCGGGATTTATAATATAAACTAATAATTTATTTTTCAGCAAGTATCGATTTTTAATATTTAAGAAGTAACTATATCGATTAAAACGAATCTAAAATGGCACTGTTTTGGACAATTTACAAATCACATATATTTCGTTTATAATAAAAAAAGAATTTATTTCATAAAAACGTTTGCAATCAAACAGTAATATTTGTTTTTTAAATAGAATTATTCAGAGATATAAAACAAAAAATATTATAATGCTTTTCGCACAATTATTTTTTCAATAAATGAAAGATAAACTATTCTCTTTTTTGACCACGTAAACTGTGCATTTAGATTTCTATCTGAAATGAAGGCGGTGATCTCTAATGATAGACCGTTCGCGATTACCTCTGACGTTTATTGCATAGAGCACTATCTACGTGCACAATCAAAGTAGACATTAGTCTTACAAAATAAATTCTTGAGATTGTGTTTGGAATAGAAAAAAAAGGTAGGAAAAAGAAACAGAAGAAGAAATAAAACGTGGTAATTTAAAAAAATCTAATAGAGATAATGAATATAAAAGAAAAGAACGAGAGAGAGAGAGAGAGAGAGAGAGAGAGAGAGAGAGAGAGAGAGAGAGAAAGAGAGATCCTCACAAGTAAAGATTCTTTTAAATAAATTTACCTACTTTTTTTGTTAAAAAGACATGAAAATTTCAAATCTGATTTTTAAAAAATGTGCGACGACGCAGCTGTCGCACATATTATAAATAAGAAAGGAGTGTTCGTTGGTGTGGTCGTTAAGTTTAAGGAAGAGGACAGCCAGCTTGGTGTGAGTTAGAAAATACGTAAGAAGAAAAAAGAAAAAGAAAAACCGATAGGATAATATTCGAATAAATCTAGTGGAATAAAGCGACGTAATTTGGAAGTAGGAAAGGAAAGGACAGGAATAGGAATAGGAATAAAAATAAGAATAAGAATAAGAATAAGAATAAGAATAAGAATAAGAATAAG
>NC_057702.1:1729390-1761435 GCF_014466175.1 Vespula pensylvanica | reverse complement strand
GAGAGAGAGAGAGAGAGAGAGAGAGAGAGAGAGAGAGAAATAAAAAGACAGAGACAAAGAATAAAAGAAAGGAAGAGAGAAGAAGAGAATGAAGAAATCCAAGTCTGTCAGTGATGTGCAGGCGTGCACAAGTTTTCTCAGGGATGATTTCGTGCCGAAGTTGAAACAACAGTACGCGACGTAGAAAGTCGGAGGAGAAGGAAGCTTTGTAGTAGCTACGGTAGTGTCGGTGATTTTAGGGAGAGAGAAAGAGAGAAACAGATAGGTAGAAAGAGAGAAAAGGAGAGAGACATATAGATGTAGAAATGTTGAGGAAGACGAAGAAGAAGATGAAGGCGGAAGAACGAAGGAGTGAAGGAAGGAAGGAAGGAAGGAAGGAAGGAAGGAAGGAAGGAGTTTCAGCGAACCGTGAAATCTTCTTCAGAAGGCGCACTCCGCGTTCGACGGGCAATATTTCACGTGGCCATAATGCCCCTCTCCGGGTAATAATACCGCACAATTACCGCAGATCTCAAGTTCGCGAAAGAAGGGAAATAAAATCAGCATAAAGTGAGCCACCAAATGGCGCCAGCAGACCTTTAATGAAAGTGGTAGCACGGCGGCTAAAGAAAGCAGCACGGGCCCCCCTTAAATTAATTCACGACGAATTACGTGCGCGCCAGCTGTTCGAACAGTTGTGCTTATTTATGAACCGTCTAAGATCTTCATAGTTTCTTAAAGACGAATTAATCATTATAATTTGTCCTTTGTGCTAATCGTTTTCCCTCTCATCCCACCCTCCCTCCCACCTCCTCACCCACCTCCAACTACTCTTCTCTCCTTTAGCTTCAACTATCACTTCTTTTCCCTAAGCTTGATTATTGTCCTTTGGACAATCCAGAACTTTGTTAATTTCTACCTATCTATATATCCATATATATATATATATATTTGTATAAATAAGTTCGTTTATATTCTCTAGTTTTATTTTTAAGATCATCGATAACAGTTCAATTCAGTTTTATTGTCTTTATCATGGGGAAAATGAATTTGGATCATTTGGATGGTTGGATCTCATTCTACAAATCTTTTCGCAGAAATACTTTTGTCTTCTCTTATTTTTTTCTTTCTTTTACTTTTTCTTTAAAACTTCCACTTGGTCATATATTAAAAGAGATTTCAAATACAATGGATCTATTATATCGTGCGATTATGTATAAAATTAAAGTAAGCGGATTATCAGTTTCAGGAAAGTTATATGACACATAGGAATTATTGGCTTTCAAAGTACTCTAAGTTTTCTGTGCTTTTACTAACACAAGGCTAATGTTTGACTATATTGATTGAACTCATATATATATATATATATATATATATACATATATATGTATATATATATATGTATATATGTTATATATATGTCTCTCTCCTTCTTCCTTTTTTTATTCTAACGCATTTTAGCTAATATTGTTTTTCTTGTTTAATTTTTATTTTTTAATACAAGGAAAGGATTACGTTGATTTATAACGAAGGTGAAATCGAATTTCTCTCTTAGCTACACTCTTTTAACGATGCTACGGTACAAGCGACGCTTAGAATGATAAACACGTATTGTCAGTGATACAGTCATCGTAATGTGTCGATAATTGTTTGTTTGTTTGCTTTTTTTTTTTTTTTCGTTTGTCAGTTTGTTTGTTCTCGTTCGTTTGTTGCAAATATTGCATATAACACATAATGGCCGTCGCTAAACTAACACGAACACTGCGCCCGCACAGTTTATACCTAAAGAGTTTTTTACGTTTACAAAAATTAGATTATTTCACGCATAACAACCTTCTTTGTTTTTTTCTTCTTTTTTTTTTGTTAGTACTATATCATCGTTCCTATACGTCAAAGTGTTTATATCCAAACGTTGTTCAAATATATATATATATAACGAAAAATGTTCTACGCGTTGTTGCTGATCGCTTCTTTCAAATTATTTGCAAAATCTCGCAGCGTAAGTATAAATAATAAACAAGTCAAAATAAATAAACAATATATATATATTATATATATATAAAAAAGCATCGTATAATAATGACACGTATAATAGATATATAGATACGTATTATAATATATATATATATATATATATGTCAGATATATTTTAGTTTTCTTTTTTTTTAATTTTTTTTTTTTAATTAAAAATCGAGCAACTTTTAACGATTTATATAACACATTAAGTCATGATTAAAAGCGAATTACATTTCTCTAAAACCTTTCGCATATTTTGGTTTCTCTTTTTCTTGTATGTTCTTGGCGATATAAAAAAGAAATAATAAAAAAAAAAAAAAAAAAAAAAAGAAAAGTAACATTCTAGTTAATTTTTCTCTTTTTTTTTCTTAAAATCCAGTTAATATGATATTTCTTTTAAGAAGCACAAATTCTTTCCAACACTTTTATATCAACAATTTTTATATCTATTATAAAAAATCAACATGTTGAGTATAATTAATACTATATACTCGCAGGAAGCCTCGGATTATATACTTTTATTGTTTATAAAAACCACACGTCGCGAGAGATCCAGCCTGATGAAATATATGCGAATTAATTTCTTCATAATTAAACAAAAAATAAAATTAAAATAAAAAATTAATTAATTATAGATCGCATCAATTTATAAAAATGAAACGATTTGAAATTAATACATCGGTACAATTTGTATTATTACGAGATGCATGATATAGTTGTATATAATTATATGTATATGTATGTATAATATTTACAGAGGCCATATATGCATAATAAATCATAAGGCATTGTGTCGATCTTCAGATATTTTAGATGAACATTATGCGAGGTATACATAAGACTGAATATTTGACGACGATGCGTATCGTGTGTATCTTCTTATTAATTTAATATATGAAAACTTCCGGGAGATGCTCGTTTTCTTCGCTCGTTTCTTTGATCACATAAGCAAAAGCACTAAAAGCATATAGAAGAAAGTTTCCTTCATTTTTTCTTTTTCTTTCTTTTTTTTTTTTTTGAGAGAAATAACTTATCTAATTAATACTATACAGGATGAGTCAAAAGTTTCTAGATGATTTAAAAAAAGTCAATTACTCTTTTTCGAAACATTTTAGGCTAATTATCCTTTTTTTTTAGATTGTAAAACTACAAATCTAGCTTGTAAAATTACAAGCCTTATAAGGAGCCTATTAAGTCTCGAAAAAGAGTAATTGACATTAAAAATCACTTTTGGTCCATCCAAAAATTTTTGGCTCACTCCTGTACTTCTGTCATGGGATATCTTCTTTTTTTGTTTTTTCTCGTAATAAATGTTTCTAATTCGATCGATTTTCATAATGAGATTCGCGATAAGAAATAATTTTTTCTAAACTGAAATGAAAAAAAACAAGTTAATCATTGATTGATATTTCGTATATATAGGTAATCATATATATATATACATATATATATATATATATATATATATATATATATACATACACACACACACACATACACACATATTAAAGTGTACGCCTTTTTTTGTTTACTCTTAAAGAGTTACAAGCATTCATTGAAAATATGTTTTTATCCTTATAATCGCACATCGACAAAAATTCTACGTATAACTATATTTAATTGTAATTATATGTAGTTTGGGGTTTACACGAGTAATGTTGATCATTATAATGAACTTTTCATATACGTCAGACAAGAGTTCCATTTGATTTAACGAACATAGTTCATTAACAATAACGACGACAACGATGATGATGACGACGACGACAACGACGATGACGATAAGAAAGAAAGATTTTTTTTTCTTTTTGGATGTATAGATAAGCATCGAAAAAGACACTTTACTTACTGTCACATATCTGTCGTCGTTGAAATCATAGTTACTATGTATATACTATAATATTACATACCGCGTATATAATACTATAATATAAGCCGAGATATACAAAGATATGTTTTTTTTTATGACGTTCAACGTGGCTACTTTTTAAAAAAATTATTTCAAAAAAATAAAAAAAAAAAAAGAATGTTCAATATATTGCCTTGTTGCACATCAACCTATTTTTTGACTATTTTTTTTGGTGTTTTTCGTTTTCTTTTTTTTTCGATAAACTTAGAAAAGAGAACGTTAAAAACTATCTACACTCAGAATGAGACACATTCGTTGGAAGTAGCTCGAAAGTACTAAAGTTATCCTAAAGTTACCCTGACATATTATGGCGTCCACTTCGACGCATTACTCACAGCCACCCTCTTCCCTTTTTACCCTTCACTGGTGACGATGATGATACTTTTTTCTTTTTTTCCCTTCTTTTTCTTACAATTCTTTTTTTTTTCTTCTTACAAATCAACTATGGGTGCTCTCTAAAATGGAACGAAAAAACTACCGATTACTGTCTATCTATTGGTGATTTCTCTCTTAAACGTTTTATGTCTACTTTGAAACTACACCCTCCTTCCTTGATTTACGCGATTTTCTTTATAGATGTAAATTAAACCACCATTAATATTAAATTTACACGGTACGTTTATACGCGATCTATTTTCCCCCGTTCAAAGATTACATACGTATATTCTTCTATACTTTTTATTGAATTTCTACTGCGTTGTCAATTTAATGTACATAATGTATGATAAAGACAAGATTTTTAACGAGTGCTTTGACTTTGAGCTAATTGAAAAAGAAAACATTGATTGCTTTGAAATTCGATACGAAGTACGATACCGCGATAACGACAAAGAATAAAATTTATTTTACGTTTTGTAGAATATTTTATAATTTTTTTTTTTTGGTATGAACCTATATGAAAAATAAATATTTTTATAATTTATACTGGCTTTCCTCTGTAGTATTTTTTTTCCATACTGACAGATTTCATTTTAGACGATTTTTATCCGCGTAAAAAATAACTGCATGGAAAACAAACATTTCGCGTAAATCAAGAGATTGGTGTACCGCGGAAAAATGTTTTTTTTTTTTAATGTTAAAGTATCGTCAACCGGTGAAAGTGTTTTCGAGTGACAATTAATAGATCTTCCTCTTCGTTTTCTTCTTCTTTTTCTTCAGTCTTTAGTTACTCTTCCAGAGAAGCTATCCACCATCTTCTCGCAGAAAACAATATCGTTTCTCGTCGAAGCCAGATCTGGGCATATTTATTGTTTCAAACACAAAAGAAGTTTAATATCTCAAAAACTGATATCCGTTTTTTGTGATCATACAAACAATTTAAATATAAAAAGTAAAGAAACCATTTATATACAGGATTAAAAGTTTCTAAATGATTTTAAAAATCAATTACTCTCTTCCGAGAATATTTTAAGCTTGTAGTTAAGCATCTAGTTTTACAATTTGAAAAAGAAAATTAGTTTATAAAAAATCTCACAAAAGAGTAATTGATTCTTAAAATCAACTAAGTACTTTTGATCTCAAACTGTATATTTAAATTAAGTATATCAAGATAACATTTCGTTCAAACAAAATCATTTTCAATGATTTGTCTAATTTGTTTAAAATTATTAAAACTTTCGTTTTAAAACTCTTTTAATTTTATTAAAAGTGCGATTAAGAAATAATAATAAATTTTGTTAATGCCCAGATCTGATAAAAACTAACGATACTACAGGCTATACCTATATAATTTAAACAAATTTAAAAGACTATGCGATTATTTAACTTTCTGATCTTCGTAAATGTCGGTATAGAACTCGATGAAAACGCGAATTTGATATATGATACAAGGCGACGCGTTTTACATACATACATACGCGATGAAATTTTATATGGATATTAAAATGTTCATCAACTCTATTTCTTTCTCTTTTTTCCTCTCTCTCTCTCTCTCTCTCTCTCTCTCTCTTTCTCTCTCTCTAATTCAATCTATATAAATACGAAGCGCCTTATATCCATGATGAAAATCCATAGTAGAGTTGATGTATCAAGGAAGACGACGACGATAAGAAAATTTCGTCAGCATCTAAACTATTAAAAGAATTTTTTTTTTCAGGATGAATAATGATATCGGACATAATGTCAATAATATTCACTCGATCGATCTCGAATAAAACGACAAAACTAAACGATCAGCTTGGTTTAGTTCGAGTCTCTCGATCGTCATTATCATATCGTCATCACTGTGACCACCGAGGCATAGTGATCGAAAATGATAATAATAATAAAAATAAAGCGTTATGTCTTATGGTAAGATCGGTGGCATAAGAAGAGACGTTCATAGTTGGCTGTTTTTCGTCGATTTTGACGGAGGTAGGTAAAGCCGTTGCTAATGTCGGAGGAAGGCGTGCGTAGTTTGAACCGTGAAGAAGAGAGTTTTCCATATAAACGGAATTATTTTCCACCTTATCCATCTCCGTTTGACCATAAGGGATCTTGTTATTAGTCTCCTCGTAGAAGGAAGCCCAAGTAGCTAGTTCCGTTTTAGCTGGTCCAGGTATCTCTGTAATAGAATCGACAAGAAAAAGGAAAACAAAAAAAAAAGACGCACCAAGAGACATTCGCTACGATACATCTTCTGAAACATTATTGTCCATGGAAAATAAAAAGAAAGAAAAGAAAAGAAAAGAAACGAAAAGGAAAGGAAAGGAAAGGAAAGGGAAAGAAAAGGAAGGAAAGGAAGGGAGAGAAAAAGAAAGAAAAGGAAAGAAAAGAAAAGAAAAGAAAGAAAGAAAGAAAGAGACATATCGTTCTCGATACATTGCTCCATTATTCTCTTCCTTCTTCTCATCTTCTTTTCGATGCTAAGCTTTTTCACTTACCGTACAAACGAATCGTGCTGTCAACCTCGCCAAGAGAATTCTTCGCTGCACAGAGATACGTTCCCACGTCGTGTTTCTGAAGATTCTTTATCGTCAGAATCATACGTACTTCGAACGGAGACTTCTCGATCATGTCGACTACGTGTTGCGTACTGGATATTATCATCATTCCTTTCCGGACAAAAGGAGAGAAGGGATACAAGATTTGTTTACAAGTCGTCTATCGAGGATATCAAATTCATAACATTTATCTTATCACCTTTATCCATCGAGTCACCTTCTTCCTTTCAAGGTTCATCAAAAACAAAATAAACCGAAACAAAACAATGAAAGAAAGAAAGAGGAAGAAGGAAATATCTTCGAGACATATCTATCTCTTTCACGATTTTTTCTACATTACTTATACAGAGCAAGAACCAAAAGTTTTTAAGTGATTTTAAACATCGATTATTCCTTTTTGTAATTTTATAGACTAATTGTTTTTGTTTTTTTTTTAATATTCAAAAAATTGGATATTTTATCATGATAAAACTACAAGGCTAAGAACTTTTGACCCATTCTATATATCTCCCTATTGTTCAATAATTTTCTAAATAAAATTGGAACAATTATAAAACATATAATATTCCTAAGATAGGTGAATCTTTTTCTAACAAATGTCATTAAGATACATATCTTTCCCCTCTATGATTTTTTTATATTACTTATATATCCTCTTGATGTTCAATAATTTTCTTTTTTTAATAACGTTATAAAACAAATATATAAACAAATAATTACGAACATAGTTATACCTTTTTCCTTTATCCAATAATTAATCGACATAGGAGATGCTTCGACGTAGCATTCCAAGACTACATCAGTACCTAAAGGAGCTCCAACTAGTTGATTAGGTACATGAATAGCAGGAGCGACTGAAAAGGAGTATTAATATATCTAAGTAATTATTAACTGAAATGTCAGAAACTATGAAAATAATTTCTAATATATGAACAAATGATTATGAAAATAAGTATACATGTATGTATATGTTTCGTTTTAAGATTATTTTGACATTTGTGTTTGAATTAATTTACAAATTAGTTTTCTATAATTAGACAAACATAAACGACGAATAATTATTTTATGTAATGTAAAAAATTTTGAAAGAATAGCCTGTAACAAAACATGTTTTTCAATAATCTCAAATGACTTACACCACTTTTATAATCATCGGTTCATATGTATATATATATATATATATATATATATATATATATATATATATTATATCATATATCGGTTCATATATATCTACATACGATCACTTTTAATTACTTACAATGAACGTTTATAGAAATTCTTTTGCTAACTGCTGGTGGTATTCCATTGCTAGCAATGCATAAATAAACACCCATTTCGGTTCTCGAGATTTTCGTTAACTTTAATTCCTCCCCATAAAATTCGGTTAGAGTTGTTACTGAAAAAGGAAATAGGATGAACGATTAGAATAAAGAAAAAAAGAATCTAATAGTTTGAGAGAACACAGGATTTTCTTCGGGTTTATCTAAGCGTTCGCTTAAATTCGAAAAGAAAAGAGGGGAAAGAGAGCACGTGACTATTAAGTCACCTTAATGCTTTCCATTGTTAAGTAGTTCGAAGAGGAAAGGGAGGAGAGAAAATGTTGATAGGACGACGGTAACATCAAGAAGAGGGAAAGCGTTAACCGCTAAACCGTGCAAGAGTTTCCTTGTGATTCACCACCAACAACGATGAGAGGACGTTGAGGAGGAGGAGGAGGAGGAGGAGGATGAGGATGAGGAGGATGAGGGTGAGGGTGAGGGTGAGGACGAGGACGAGGACGACGACGAGGATGAGGACGAGGAGAGGGAAGAGAAGGAGGAGGAGGAGGAGGAGGAGGATGAGGACGAGGATGAGGAGGACGTCGCGAGGTATATGGCTCATTAAAGCGGCTCGTGTTTGTATGCCACACCACAAGGCGGTTTAGAATTGGACGTAATCTCAAGTAGAAGACCAAAGTCAGATTTTCAGCTAAATTGAGAAGATCCGCGACTTGAAATCCGCGACAGCGTGAAGGAGAAGAAGGTGGAGGAGAAAGAGGAGGAGGAGGAGGAGGAGGAGGAGGGGGAAGGAGGAGAAAAGAGGAGAGGGACAGCTGTTAGACGTGAACGTTTTCAGGATCCTGCGTGAGTGGAACAGTAGCATCCTCCTCTCCTCTCTAAAGAGAGGAAAAAGAGCAAGAACGCGTTACTCTTACGAAACGACGATGGGGGTGCCGCGTGTTCTGAAAATTTCTTCTTCGACTCTCTGGATTCCCTGCTAAAAGAATATTACGTACTTTAGTATAAAAGACTTGGGTATTTTTTTCTTTCTTTCCTTCTTTTTTTAAGACAATACTTATTGTCTTAAAAAAAAAAAAAAAAATTAAAGTACTCATCTTCTTCTCAAAGAAATAAATATGCAAGATTTTATAATGTCTATAGAGAATACTTATTGGATGTTTCATTATGATAAAAATAAATTGTATTTATTTATTTTCAAGCATCGTACTTTAATCATACTCAAGCATTATACTATAAAAGAAGATGTTAGTAATTTCCTTAATAATAAAACTAAATTGATTTATCAAATTTTCATCTTAAAACATTATATATTTTTCCCACTTCATTCCAAGCGATTCTTTCGCTAAATATTATTTATCATAAGTAGAATTATCACGTTATACTTATGGGAGGAAGGAAGGAGAGCTAGGGGGTGTTGGTGGGACAATCATAAAGATTTAGAAAGGTAAACGTGTTTTGCATGTTAATGACCGAAAAATCAGTGCTATCGTACTCGCGGTGGTCCGATAGAGGAAGCTATACTGAACGAAGGGAGACTACTGTCGTTGCTAGTATAAAAGTGCCCTTGCCATGTGTCGCAATGTCTCGAGTCATATACATCGTGCTGCAACTGTGTCTGATAGTGCAACGGAATTTGCCCGCCATTAGTAACACCATGCCGTTGTGAATACTAAGTACCTCGTTTACATCGGGTTCAAAACCGGAAGGAAGAAAGAAAAGAAAAAAAAGAAAAGAAAAGAAAAGAATGGTAGGAGTCTTTGCAGACCGTCAGGAGAAAGAGAGAGAGAGAGAGATAGAGAGGATAGGGAAGGAAGGAGAAAGGAAGAGAACGACCTGCTTCAACTAAAAAATATTCTCTCATCGATCTAATAATAATAATAATGATGATGATAATAATAATAATAATAATAATAATAACGTTTATAATAACTTTCTTCGATAACTTCGTCTCAAAAAAGGAAAAAGGGCTAATTATATAAACTTATGTATGTATATGCGAATTTATTTAGAGAGTATATACAGGATAGATCAAAAGTTCTTGGGCGATTTTAAAGATCAATTACTCCTTATCGAGACTTTTCAAGCTTGTAATTAGGCTCGTTATAATTTGGAAAAAAAGAAAAATAATTAGCCTAAAAGGAGGAAAAACTCAAGAAAGAGGGATTGATCTTTAATATTATCTAGAAACTTTGGGACTACCTACGGATTTTTGTTTTATCCTATAGATTAATCCAGAGATAAAAATTGGAACTTTTTTTTTGAATGAATGACAAGTTCGTGTTCATTTAAAAATAAAAAATAAAAAAATAAAAGAATAGAAAATAAAAAAAAAATAAAAAAAAAAGAATAAAGAAAGTAAAATAAAACAAAAAACGGAACAGAAAGGAAGAATAAAAAGTTTGTATCGATTCTACTTTTCTTTCTTTTTTTTTTTTGTTCCGATTAACGCTAAATTGTAAAAGGACGATGCATATTTAAAAAAGGACTGAAGCTTAATAATCGATATAATCCTGATTCACCGTTTTATGAATCTTTAAAGAGAAAACTTCTTCCCTATGCGAATATATCGACCGTATTCTCTCTCTCCTTCTCTCTCTCTCTTTCTCTTTCGTATATAATGTAAGTCACGCGCATGTAAATCTCGTATTAATTGTTTCCAACATCGCGTTACCTCGTTTCCTCGTCATATTTCATTCTACAAAAAAATAAAAAAATAAAAGAGTAAAAATAAAAAGAAAAAAAAAAGAAATTAAGTTCGCGGCTAATTATCATCCTGCCATAACTAAATATATAAAATATAATATGGCATATATATATATGTGTGTGTGTATGTGTATCTAGAGACAGGTTGGTTGGATGGTAATGGGGAATCACAGTGATTTGCCATTCATGAAATCGCTTATCAAGACTCAGTTAGGCTTAGTCATTAAACTATGGCTTGAAAAATGTTGATATCGGTTGTTTTAGAAAGTTAATTAAATTTTCTTGGTAATTATTCCGGAGGTACTTATAAACGAAAAAGAAAGGGAAAGGGAGAGGGGAGGGAGGGGGAGGGAGGGAGAGAGAGAGAGAGAGAGAGAGAGAGGGAGAACATTTGAATATTCACGAGTGGCACGATTGCGTCTGAGGAGAGCACAATTATACGTACATTCTACTTTACATGGAGAAACGGTAGGATATATATTAAATCTTACCGTGAGACTTCTGGTTCAAAGCACTTCCTGCTGGCTCCCGAATTATAATACCCTTGCCGTCTTCTCTACGCCAGGATACGCGGGGCCGGGGTACGCCTCTTGCACGGCACGTTAACTTCACCTGTACGTGTTATGAAAGCGGAATTATAAATAGAATAGACTTTATTATTGTGTTATGCTAATAGTCCTATGTACTATCTGGTCATATTCGTTACGTTCGACCCGAGTCGAAAACAATCGAAACGAGCAGGATAATAAAATAGAGAGAAAGGAATGATCGTAAGGATCTATGGAGTATTAAGTTGTTCGGAAAGTTCCTCCTACTTGTCTATTCTGTATATTATAATACATGTATACAGATACCAAAAGCATTTACCTTTTATGCATACACTTCAACTAGGGATTTTCATCAATTCTCTATACGTATTTTTTATATTTTTATATTTTCTTTTTTTCATAAAATTCATTTCAACGTTGTGACTCTTTGATAAGGAAGAATAGTCTACATGAACTTTCTGGACAAACTAATAAATTGTATAATTATATGCTAACCTGACCACCTTCTCCAATATTAACGTCACTGGATGTATCTTCTGGTACAAAGTCAGGTGGTACTACGATTGACAGCATACCTGTCTAAAACAGATATAGGAAAATGTAAGGAAAAAAAAAGAAAATAGAAAAAGAAAGAAGAAAAAGAAAATAATAGAGTAATATTAATAATAATAATAATAATAATAAAAAAACATCAATGAGATTATTATACCTTTGATAGGGTTTGAAATAAAAGATAAATAAAATATGTAAAATTCATTCAGGCTGGCCTACCTGGCTTTTCATCGGATCTGTATTAATCTGACACATATATAAACCCTCGTCTTCTACTTGGACACTCTTTATATTAAGATTCCATATGGTATGATCACTATGAGACACCGAAATTCTCTTGTTGTGTGTTATTACGTGATCGTGAATGGCCTGTATCGCTTTGGTGTCGGCCTTCACCCAGCCTACCTGCCCAAAAATCAGCAGAACGCGAAATTAAAGTTGGAGCAGCGTGTAATGATAACGTACGCTTGTATCATCCCGAAGAGATCTATCTCTCTTTCTCTTTCTCTCTTTCTCTCTTCCCCTCTCTCTCTCTCTCTCTCTCTCTTTCTCTTATCTTCAGTCATACCCCGAGATACACGAGAGAGAGAGAACTTCGTGGTAGATATAGGTAGATATATCATGGAACGAGAAAATCGTTTGGTTTATTTCGAAAAATCCTTTTCATTCCTAGCTTAAGCTTTAACGTTTCGTCCTTTCGTTTTATAACTCGCGATCGCTCGATTGAAATTTTCTATACGTTCTTCCTCTCTTTTGAATTTCCTCCTATTTCATCTACTTCTATTTTCTCCTTTTCGTTTTCTTTCTTTCTTTTTTTTTGATTTTTGTTTTTTGTTTCTGTTACTAGATAGATTATCGTTTCTGTCTGCGTATGTAATGCAAGGATTTTTCATAGCGATCATTACACAGATAAAACGAAAGCTTATGATTGCACGTGTTATGGCAGGAGTTATTACTTCTAATTATTACTTTGAATCACGATTTAAGATCCTCTCTGGTAAGTATCAAAATACTGTGTATATACTATGTAATACTGATATTATGTATATATATATATATATATCCTGATAAATATAGAAAATCCTGTTGCGCTATAGGAAAGAAAGAAAGACGAAAGACGAAGAAAGAAGACGAAGTTTGCTCGAGGGGCAAACGCTTTTTGGATAAAACCTAAGTAGGAGCTAAGAGATTTGTCTACCAAGGGCCAGGATAATCTTTTTGAGTTAAAGATCCTTTCACTCGTGTAAGCGCGTCAATAACCGGAGCACCAAAGAGGATCAAGGAAAAAGAGAAAGATCCTTCTCGTCGTTCCGCATATAATTATGCACAACTAACGTAAATTACATTGAAATACACGCACGTACGAGATACTCTCTAGCTTGTTCATTTAACTAATGAGCCTCTTTAAAGTTCTCTCTCTTTCTCTCTCTCTATACATATATAATATATATATATATATATATATACACACACACACACATATACACATATATACACAGAGTGGGCCAAAAGTTTCTAGGTGATTTAAAAAAATCAATTACTTCCTTTCGAGACTTTTTATAAAGTAATTTTTTTTTCCAGATTGTATAAAATTATGATCTTAAGAACTCTTAGCTTACCTTGTATGTACAGTGCAAATAACATTTCTTTTGCATATCTCGTCTTAATAAATAATAAAAAAGTACTATATATATATATATATATATATATACATATGTATATATCCAAAGTATATATGTTGTAGTATAAGGAGACTTTCTATTTAATAACTAGAAGCTGAACTTTGAGAAGATACTTGTTGTACAGTGTCCTCTTACTCGTTGTGTTTCAAACTGGAGAGACGAACAATATGGCTCATAATGACAGAGTGGAAGGACCAAAATGACTTTGTCGACAATTTCGAGAGTGTATTTTATAAATTAAAAAATGAGAAGAAGAAATAGAAAAGAAAAAAATACGAAAGGACGAGTCCTAAGAATCTTTTTACTGCACGATTACTTGCACGATTAAATATTTCTTGTATATATTTCTATATATA
Source organism: Vespula pensylvanica (assembly GCF_014466175.1). Taxonomy (NCBI): domain Eukaryota; kingdom Metazoa; phylum Arthropoda; class Insecta; order Hymenoptera; family Vespidae; genus Vespula; species Vespula pensylvanica. The sequence continues at coordinate 1,747,486 of NC_057702.1, read as the reverse complement.
TATATAAATATATATGTGTGTGTACATGACTATTTGTTAAATCGATTTCATGAAAGAAACTTACCCTGTATCCTCCTAAATGTTTGACTAGACACGTGAAGGTCGCGTCCCTTCCAAGTGGTATCGTTAAATTCGTAATAGGGCCAGCAAATTCCGGTTGATAAGCACCTCCTGAATAGGGATATAAAAAAGACAAATAAATACGATTTACATAAAAAATATCGGTAAAAGTGCGATTATTCACGAAACTCTCTCTCTCTCTCTCTCTCTCTCTATATATATATATATATATATATATATATATGAACACGGTAGACCAATAATTCCTGAGTGATTATAAAAATTAATTACTGTTGCATCGTAAAACTATATGCCTCGATTGAAATAGTCTGAAAACAAAAAATGTATCTATAAAAAGTTTCGAAAAAAACCAATCGATTTATTAAATTACTTAGAAACTTTTGGCCCTTTAGCATCTAAAAAGAAAAGAAATAAATAAATAAAACTCATTATAATCAGCGAAGGACAATACCTTATTATCGATAGAAAATATTGAAAAGTTATTTTCCGTTCTTTTTCACATTGAGAAAGAATTGATTTATTCATAAATAAGATAGACTTCATTCGAACATAGATTACTCTTTCTCTCCCTCTCCTCTTCGAGATTTTTCCGAAAAATATTTCCTCTCCAGGGCGAGACACTCGAAAAAATCGAATTAAAAGCTTGTAAACAAGAATCAAAAGCGAGCTTTCTTAATTAAAGGGCTCAGAGGACAGAGAAAACAGTGACGCGTAATAAGGAATTCATGAACGAGAGAAAGAAAAAAAGAGAGAGAGAGAGAGAGAGAGAGAGAAGGGAAGAGAGTTTGACACAGAACGTGATACTTCGTCTGAGAGGAAGAGGCAAGCTTGACCTATTTACCTCATATAGCACGAGTAATAGGATTGAAAAGTATTATGAGTGAAAGCGACAATAGCCGTGAGATCTTCGAGACTGTTACCCCGAAAAATAAGATAAACTTAAGAGAGTAAAACAAATTAAGGTAATTGACTCCGGCTAAGCTCGATTTACGTCATACGCAGGATGAAAGCTTATAAATGAGAGGAGAGAAAAGAACAAGTAAAGGCAATCGAAAAAGAGAGGGTGAGTGAGAGAGAGGGAGGGAGAGAGAGAGAGAGAAAGAGCGAAAGAGAGAGAAGTGTTTTCAAACCGAGGCGAACACAAATACGTAGATTAGCGAGTTCTCAACGCCGTCTTCTTGTGACGTTTATTTTTCTCTAGCTGCTTTATTATATTTTCCTTCCTTTTCATCATTTTTCTTTTTATTTTTCTCTCTCCCTTTTTCCCTCTCCATCTCTCTCTTTCTCTCAGCCCCTTTTTCGATAGAAGAAAAATTACTTTTCTCTTTTCTTTTTTTCCCTTATTTTTTTTTCTTCTTTACACTTGGATTTACACTTACTTCGATTAATTAACAATTAGGACACGATAATATACGTAAAAGAATTAATAGTGTCTCAAACTTACCAAAAATATCGTTTGGATAGGCCAGAACAGCCAGTACTACTAATAGCAGGGCCTTTTGCGTCTCTACCATTTTGCCACGTGCATGGATTCAACTGTAACAAAGTATAAGAAAAGAGTTCTTATATAATATATAACTTTGTGTGTGGGACTATAGCTTTGATAAATAAAAAATAAGATAAATATTTTTTGTTTTATATATATTATTTGATAAATAACAAAAATAAGATGCATTTAGTTTGTAAAAATTTGTTTATAACAAATTGTTTATAACAAATTGTTTATAACTAATTGTTTATAACTAATTGTTAATTAATTATTAACAATACGTTGAAAACATAGAAACAATTCTACCCATTAAAACGATATTTGTTTTAAATCTCTACGAGTTTTAGTTTCAGAGATATTGCTGTATAAACAAAAAATTGTTACTTTGTTAAAAATATAATTTGTTTATTAACAATTTATTAATTTAACTAATTTCATAAACTATTTGCAATCTGAATTTTTTTTGACAAAACAAGATGAATTTAATTCGAAAGAATTTGTTTAAAAAAATTGTTTATAACAAATTGTTAATTAATTATTAACAATAAGTTAAAAAAATGTAAAAACTTCCACAAATTAAAATAAAATTTGTTTGAAGTCTCTACGACTTTTAGTTCCGGAGTTATACTTATGTATTATGAATATTATAATAAAAAAAAAATTGTTTATACAATAAAAAAAATAATTTGTTTATTAACAATTTATTAATTTATTGTAATTTTATAAATTTGTCGCAATCAGAATTATTTTTTTTTAACAAAATAAGATGAATTTAGTTCGTAAGAATTTGTTTATAATAAATTGTTTATAACAAATTGTTTATTAATTATTAACAATAAGGTAAAAAAATAAACAATATTCTGTCCTTTAAAACGATATCTGTACGATGTTTCTACGATTTTTAGTTCCGGAGTTATTCCCGTATAAATGTAAGAGGTTTACGTTGTCCTACTGACCTACATAATTTCATTCATATGACCCAGTGACACACTGACCTATATAAATTCCGAGAATTTACGCATCTCAGCTGATCGAATTACTACTACTATACTATTACTACGAACAGCTGTACTATAAGAATAATGAATGGAAATCTTTCGCAGGCGATATCTTCGGAACGGAAAGTCGTAGAGACTTGATTTAAAGACCATTTTAAAGCAAAATTTATTCTTTATTTATTTAAATATTGCAATAATATTGTTATAATAAAATCGATTTTGTTACTAATTTTTTAACTAGAATTTTTCTTTTCTTTCGTAGTAAGAACGTAACTGTAAGCGTCATTCGTAACCGTAATGAAATCATAAAAATTTTTATTATAATTATATAAATTTTATTTTGTTTATTTAAAATAAAAATTATATTTAGTTTCTTTATATCTCTAAACGGCATGAGGATATACAAGGTGATAAAGTTATTGCCACACCCACCAGTATATACGATCTCTATTCGAGTTCTTCGATTTCAAGAATAAACTATCGAGTAACTTTTATTTCTGTGAATTGATTCGAATCAAATGAACAACCATTCCGTAACCATTCTTTATATGTGTTCGAACTAAAAATCGAAGAAAGAAAGAAAGAAACAAGGAAAGAAAGAAAATTGATCAAGGTATTCGGATTTCAAATAGTCGGTTCTTTTTTTATTCTTTCTTTTCATTTCAACTTGATGGCTTTGGAAAAAGAAAGCTATAATCGTCGATTTATACGTTCAAAATAAGAACAATCTGCTTTATTTGAAATCGAATATACTTTAAATTTTACATCTGCCAATGTAATAGTTAAATATATATATATATATATACATGGTCTTTATTTATCCGTATCTCTCTCTTTCTCTTTCTCTCTTTGATGAAATTAGAACGAATCGATTCGAATCCAACTCTCTTTGTTTAGCCCGTCGATAAGACGAACGACTAACAAATATTCTTCTTCTTTGAATGCTGAAAATAAGAAACAGAAAAAGAGGAAGAAAAAGAAGAAGTAGCAAAAGAGCATATTCCTTTCCTTTCAACAGATATCCTCGGAAAGATCCATGTCATGAACTACTACTTCACCCCTCAACGTACGGTACATACTACCTTCCCAAAACTTATTTAATACGTATTCTGAAATACGTAATATCTTTTCCTCTTTCTCCTCCTCCCCCTTTCCGCCCACTTTTGGTACCACCTTTTTCCAACACCGCTTTCCATCTACACAACTGCGAAGGCGATATCACTTTTCTAAACTTGGTCTGCATAGTTTGAAGAGAATATCATCGTTCCGCCGCCCCGCGTATCCAATATTCAACGACACAGCCCTGATGATACAAATCTCCATTACCGTTTTCATCATGGGACACCACCACAGATTTTTCTTACTTTTCTTTTAATTGTATATTTATCGGGGTTAAGAGAAATTCTAATCGATATTCTTACCTTACTCATTAATAATATAATAACCAATCATTTACACACATACACACACACACGCGCGCGCGCGACTGTATGTGTATATATATTTGAATAAATCATTTTTTGGATAAATCGTTTCTAACAAGAAGATAACATATGTTCGTCATTATTTAAATGCATTTATATTTGTACAATATATAGATAGAACGTGATAATCCAGGATCACCATTTTCGCGAAAACAAACATAGTAATCGAAGAGTTTTACCGTGATATGTTGAAGGGGGTCCATACTTTGAACAAGAAAATCGAAAAGAAAACGACCTCATTTCATTGAAAATAGATAGACTTTCTATCACGGTGACATCGTCGTCGTACCAACTCCTCTCTCTCTCTCTCTCTCTCTCTCTCTCTCTCTCTCTCTCTCTCTCTCTGTCTCTCTCTCAGGAGAGTTTGCATGCAAATAATCGATAAAATTTAGTATGAATTCGACGTCCTGGAAGAGTTCGATCACCCGATTGTTAATTCAGAATTCAACAGAGAGACATTATCAATTTTCATCTAATTACGACCGCGACTTTCGACCTGAACTAACGAACGAATCAACGTAGTTGAAAAGAAAGAAAGAAAGAGAAATAGAAAGAGAAAAAGAATAGAAGAAGAAAGAGAGAGAAAGGAACACAAGAAATATATAAAAAAGAAAGCAAAAAAAGAAAAAAGACATTTAAGCTTTCCCGAAAATAGTTTCCGACCCTTTTCTTCTCCTCGATTCTTGTAATTTCGCAGGGTGAAAACAAATTGTGCGAAGTGCAACTAACTGTACTGATGTGAAGGCGGTGGGAGAGTAGGTGAGGATGGGGTTTGGAACGAAGAGAGAGAGAGAGAGAAAGAGAGAGAGAAATAGAGAGAGAGAGAGAGAAAGAGAGAGAGAGAGAGAAATAGAGAGAGAGAGAGAGAGAGAGAGAGAGAGAGAGAGAGAGAGAGCAGGGGGAGTCTCGGTCGTTGTCTTTGACGTTTTTAACTAATGATCTTGGCCCACTCCCCACACACACACACACACATTGGAACGACTAACGCATATTCCAGAGTACGAAACGACGTAAGCAGAAAATTAGGAAGCGATACGTCGTTCCTACGACGCAGTATTCTTGTTTTCTTCTTATGTATATTATATATATATATATATATACACATATATATAAAAAATATATATCTAAATGTTTTTCGTATAAATATGAAATGGGAATAGGGAAAAAAGTAAGAAAGAAAGTGAGAGAGAGATAAAAAGATAGAAAGAAAAAGAAAGAGAGAGAGAGAGAGAGAAAGAAAGAAACGAAGGGATAAAGGGTAGACATCGAAAAAACAAACGGAAGGGATTGTATTCTCGTTACGGGGAAGGAGAGGTCTTCACCGACTGTGGAAAGTTATGTCCGATCCTGAAAACTTTTGACGACTTTACGACATCTTTCATTCCCTTCTTTTTCTCTTTCCTCTTTTCCTCTTTTCCTCCTCCTCCCCCTCCCCCTCCTTTCCTTCTCTCTTCCACCACCTCCACCTTTTTCTCCATCTTTTCAGGCATACTCACGAGTCTTCTCTTTCTCTATCTCCATCTCTATCTCTCTGTCTTTTCTTTTTCTCTTTCTTTCTTTATTTTTGTTCTTTTCCTTCATCGTATTATTCTCGTCCTTCTACTCTCAGAGACGGCACGTGACGACACAAGCAGGATATTATGGCGTTCTAATTTCAAAAGCGAACATATGCGAATTATTTGTCTTCGCGTGCGGCTACATATCTAAAAGGGAAGAATGAAAGTAAATAAAAAAGGGAAAAGGAGAAAGAAAAAGAATAACCAAAGAGAATGAGAACGAGAGAAAGAGAAAACGGGAAGAAGTATTTTAGATTCAGCAGGAGACGAGCGTGTCTCCGGGGGTACATACATAAATATAAAGAATTTTTTCTTTACACATTTTACTTGACTCCGTTCGGAATTTGAGAGCTAAGTGCACGTTTCTAATGTTATATTGGAATTTTTACGTTCGGGACTTGGATCAAATGATGTAGGATAAAGGAAAGTCTCACTGGTATAAAGAAAAAAGAAAACAAAAAACGTATATATATACATATAAAATAGAAATGTTCTATGAGGAAAGAGATGTACGCACTAGAGATACAGATAGACAAAGATAGAGGTAGAGAGAAAAAGAGAAAGAAAAAGAGAGAAAGAGATAGAGAAAGTGCACACATAGAAAGATTCATCTATACGTTAGCTGTACCCCTACTGTTCTGAAAACGCATTCGTAGTATTTTTAACCTTTTTCTATGAGCGCTCGCTCAGAGAGCTTTCATTTTTTCTGGTAAACGGGAATTCATAAATGTCCTTCCGCACGGCCGTAGGGTGGAGCGGAACAGTGTAATTAAACGGCATGATGTGGGAACGTACTAATGGGATTACTTAAAATAATGTGCTTCTCAATATGCTGTCTGGAATTATTGTAGCCGAAAATTCATTTCGCGTTGAAAGAGTATCGTTACGAATTTAATTTAATGAGAGAGGCATAAATCTATGCGAAATTCTAATCCAATTATAATGCATCGAATTACTTTTTCGCCGATCTCTTTCTCTCTCTCTCTCTCTGTCTCTTTCCCTCTTTCTCTTTTTTCTCGATTATCATTTTTATCCATCTATCTTTTTTTAATTTCAACGATGAAAGAAAAAATTGAAATCACTGTCCCGTGATAATCTATCGTCTCGAATGTTAAGCGTTTAAACGTTCTTAATTACATCAATGTGAGAAGAACATTTCAATTCTTAACGATAATACCTCTATATATACTATATATATCTACCTGTATATATATATATATATATATATATATATATATATATATAAAATGAAGTTCATTCAATGCTACGAGTGGAACTGATAAAACTCACAGATACATCGATCGACATTATTTCTCAATCTGAAACTAACATGTAGAAACTATATTTAACCTGTGAGATGAGCAACACAAAAAAGTTAAAAGAGAAGAAAAAAAAACAAAAAAAGAAACAAAATGTATAGCAAAATCAAGTCCGAAAAATTTGAGTCCAATTTCTGGCCTTCCCTCTGGCATACAACTATATAGATAACGACTATACGCGCGTACACATACACACACACATACCAATTTAAATGCATATACATATATATTTGTGAGACGCGCCTACTTTGGAGGCGTGTTGCTGACTTTTGGAAATTGTAGGCGGCACTCGGTTGTCGGCGTAAAATAAATCAGCTTGTGCCGAGTGAGAAAGCTAGCCTGCTGGGCGATATATATATGTATATATATATATATATATGTATGTATGTATATTCTGGCACGTCTTGGCTATATACTCTTCCTTAAGTTCTCGCGTTGTTTCCCATCTCAGCAAAATGGGCGATGTCTGCGTGCGGTAGTCTTACGCGTCGCGTGCCTAAAGATTTCGTTCTCTTCGAAAGTCGGAAGAATATAGGCTGGCTGTTCGACTTTCTCTCTCTCTCTCTCTCTCTCTCTCTCTCTCTATATATATATATATATATATATATATATATATATCTATCTATCTCTCTCCCACTTTTCCCATCCTCATAAATCCCTGCAGGATGCTTCCTAGTCCTTTCCCTTACGAGACGTGGGATACACGTAGGAATCTCCGTAGCTTTCGTCTCATGCCTTTCTCTCTCTCTCTCTCTCTCTCTCTCTCTCTCTCTCTCTCTCTCTCTCTCTTTCGTCGTACACTATTAGGAAACTCGTAGAAAATCTTTGAAAACGATTTGCCTCACACTTTCCCTACTTCCTTTCATATTTTTTCTTTTTTCTTTCTACTTTTTTCCCTTTCACATTTCTTTAGAGTCTCTATGAGAAAAAAGAAGATGAAAAAGAAAAAGAAGATAGAGAGAGAGAGAGAGAGAGAGAGAAAGAGAGAGAGAAATTGCAATGTGAATATTCTACTGAAGATGAGCGTGAAAGGATAAAAGAAGTTGGAATTACATCGGTAGTATAAATTTTGTGAATCTTCCAGGTCGATCGGTCGGTCGGCCGGTCGGTCGTCATTGTTGTACACGTTCGGTGTCTTTTTATATGTAACGTGCCTATGGATTTTTATCCATCGAGGAAGAAGAAGAAGAAATCGGACCGAGCTGAGCGAACGCGCGCGTCTGTTCCATAAATATTTGAGGAAGAATTCCTTCCCTATGGTACAGTTACTCACGATCTCATATATGCTCGGATACGGATCGAAGTGAGAACGATAAATCAGCTTCCAGTGGTTACACAAGGAAATTTACCTTAAATCATGTTGATAGAAAAACGTTGTGATCGAGTATTAAAAAGAAAAAAAAGGAAAAGGGAAAGAGAAACAAGAATAAAAGAGAGAAAGGATGTCATCTAATCGCTGTTTGTTTTTCTCATTTTTCTTTTACATATAAATAAATAAATAAATAAATAAATAAATAACATATAAGACGGATAATTCCATTGAAACAATTAATAATAAACAATTACAATTTCTTATTTCTACTTGCAAGAGAGAGAGAAAGAAAAATAACTAGAATGGACCGCTTTCAATGCTTGATGATCGTACAAAGTCAGATTAATAAATGATAAGAAAGAGAGAGAGAGAGAGAGAGAGAGAGAGAGAGAGAGAGAGAGAGAGAGAGAGAGAGAAACGAGTTTCTTTTAAGAAGAAGAAGAAGAAGAAGAAGAAAAGGGTACATCGAGAAGACTCAGGAGGAATACGGTACCATAGAAGATGAAAACAACGATACCTTGGGTTCCATTATTTTTCTTTTCCATTAACGAATTATCCTACGTAGAGAACAACGTGTACAGAAAGAGAAAGAGATAAAGAAACGGAAAAAGAAAGTTAAAACGTATGGGGAATTATTCACAAGGGGCTCGTATGGTTTACCTATTACTTCGCATTTTGCGACATGAGAGTACAAATAGAATGAAAAGAAGATGCAAAGACAACAAAAAAATAATATAAAAATTGTTAAAATCTTCTAATAACAACACGAGAGAGAGAGAGAGAGAGAGAGAGAGAGAGCGAGAGAGAGAGAGAGAGAGAGAAGAGAGAGACAGAGAGAGAGAGTGGAAGGGAGATTGAAAATTTAGCTGTGTTGACCGTCTAAGATCGTATCTTCGAAGAAGCCATAAGGCATACCCCTTTAAAGGAGTAGCTGCGTTACATTGGCTAAAAGTTACATGCCTGGTGGTGCCTAAAGTGTGGAGTACATGGAAAGAGGAATAGGAAGAGAGAGAGAGAGAGAGGGAGAGAGAAGCGGAATGCCGTTACTGAAAGTAAAGTTTCTCAACAATTTTCGTACACACTCAACTACTTCTTCTTCGGTACTTGGACTTGGAGAGCGAGAGAGAAAGAGAAGAGAGAAGGAGAGGGGAAGAGTCGTGGACCACCATCTGCCGCGAAGAGGAAACTACATGGTATAGGTATGGAAGATAGTGGAGGGAGAGAGGGAGAAGCAGTAACGCCATCGGAAACGTTCTGCGTCGTCGAAGAGGATGATGGCGAGCATGGGTAGGTGGTACCCCAAGGGGTAACGACAGACCGATTCTCCATTTCGAACACGATCGTAGGTAGGACTAGAAGGAGAGCCAGTGCTTCTGGAGGTACTGGTACACCGCGGGTATCAGAACTTGGCCCCTGTACACAGGCAAAAGTGAAACGTGGCGAGGCAGATAGAGTAGCTGAAGTAAAGAGACAGACAGACAGATAGATAGATAGATAGATAGATAGATAGAGATAGATAGATAGATAGATAGAGATGCGGAAAGAGAGAAAAGGTCGTCTCAGCTCAACTCGGTCCTACGACGACATCGCGACGCCTACGGCCAGTGGATGGCACTGGAATCGGAGGAAATGTCTTGCTCCGTTGCGCCTGGGGAAATCGAAGCGCTTGTAGGACTCTCTCCTCTTGCTGTCTCTCTCTTTTTCCTCTCTCTCTCTCTCTCTCTCTTTCCCTCTCTCTATCTCTGTGCCGCGAACAGCTGTGACCGATCCCGTATCGATTACGCGCGTATCGTGGGAGCATCGGTACACACCTATGCACACCTCTTTTACGGATTAGACTCGATCGGTATATTTCTCGGTAAGATCCTCGAGGTCTTCACCTGGAAGTCTCATCAGTTCTGTCCCTTCTCTAGTTCGTTCGAAACTCAAAGAGAGAGAGAGAGAGGAGAGAGAGGGAGAAAGTCTACCTTTAGAAATCTCTCCTTCCTTGATACATCTACAGCTTGTCTATCATCTTCTAAGAGAGCGCGATATAATGATTTATAATCGTATACTATAAAAGAAAATAAAATATTTGATATTTCGACTCTGTTTTAATAATAATGATAATAATAATAATAATAATAATAATAATAATAATAATAATAACAATAATGAATAATAATAGTAATTTTCTTAAGAAAGAATAATGATCTTATCAGAAATTTTAATGATAAAGTTTAAATACATACCCTTCCCCTTTGTTATAATATAAGATAGTTATGGCGAACGATTACGGAACACAAGAGCTTACAAGGAGACATTGAAATTTGCTCTTCGCACGTTTTCATAATTTATTCATCGTTACTCGCACGGGAATAACCCACGAAACGTCCGTTAATATTTAGGATGGATCTAAATAGTACAGTAACGTTCACGTTCACCGCTCAAGATGGATGTAGACGCATAATTCCGAGACGGTATTCGAAAACATTTACGATAGACGTAATACAAATCGCGACGTTAAGAGGACCGTGAAGGAATAGAACTCATGGTATACTATGCTATATTATGTTACGGTACGGTACCCACGAATTAGCTAAGTCATAAATTATTCGGGACACAGGCCGATATTCTTACCATGATGGTTTAAGAGGAGATTCGAGAAGACGTACGTGCGAAGGACACGTGTCATCCATATGTAATTTATAATAGGGACTTCGGATTTCGTCCAGGATCCATGAAACTCCAAGTATACTAAGCCATACGAAAATGGTATAGTAGAGTCATTTGATATGTGTACGTTAATCCTCCATAATGTAATCCTAAAGATCTACCATCATATTTGTAAGCGATTTTCGATTGAATTCAATGATATACTTGTTGTTTATCTGTGAGTATAAGTTAATAAAAATTTTTATAAAAAGATATTTTGCTTTTTTTAATTTCTCGCATACGTCAATGAATATAAATCGAATCTAGATCAATAAAAATTCTTATCAAATATTTTCTTTCAATATCACAGCTACGACACAAACTATACAAGACTACACTTATCTTTGTTTCTCTTCATTAATAAAATTCTTCTGCACAACAGTATAATATAATATATATATATATATCTAATACTTTGTAAGTGTTAACGCCCATCATCCATCATACGTCGTCATAAATCCAAGTAGAAAATCGAAACGTGATTCGTCTCCTATCGACTTCGCGGATAGAGAAGAAACGTTCTTCGTGGAGTAAGTGTGTGAAAGATCGCTAAACTGTTCTCGATACCACGCGGCCCGCATATTGAACGTCCGATTCTCCTATACGCTGTATGGTTTACTATTGGCAATAGTACAGAGCCAACCACTGTTACGCGCTCTCTTTCTCTTTCTCTCTCGATCTTTCTCCTTCTTTCACTTTTTCTTTCTTTCTCCATTTCGAAGGAACTCGAGCGAGAAATGCCAGCGCGCTGTTTCCTATTCTTGGTGTAACGCATCCTCTCTTCTTTCACCGATAAAACATATTCCTAATATTCTAGCCAGCGAGTGCTTCTTACGATTTAAAAAATAATCATATATATAAAAAAAAAAAAAAAGAAAAGAAAAGAAAGGAAAAAAATCATAGACATTATATTTAGATAAAACTAAGAAGATAATATGGTAAAAACTTTTCTTTTACATTTTCTTTTAACCTACTATCATGATTTTATCTCATTGAATATAATCATGGTAGATCATCTTACGTTTTCTACAAGAATTTCTTATCAGATTTTTCTCAAGAAGAAAATTAGGACATCGAGTATGTGTACATATATATATATATATATATATATATATATATATATATGTACTTATAGTCGCTAAAAGATCGTCACACGTGTTAGTCCTTTGTACAATATAATATCATAATAATACATGTAAAGTCTCCCTCGCTCTTTCTCTCTAGTATTAAGGTTACGACGATCATCTAGCTTCGATACGATCGACATTTTCTACGCGATTAGATATCTAATTTCTTAATGAAATTACCAAAAAACGTTCAAAAAAAAAAAAAAAAGAAAAAGGAAAGGAAGTAACGTATCTAAAATTATTTTTCATCTATCTCTAAAAATATTTTTATCACGATTAAAAGTGATCGATATCAGAAAGGAATTTATTAGAGTTGTATCAAAGTCAATTAGAGTTCTAACGAACAAATTCATTTCTTCTTCAAAACGTACACTCGAATTAACGTACCAACACAGAAATGTCTCTGATGAACATGTCTACCTTTACTGAACAGTGTGTGCGTGCGTGTGTGTGTATGTAGAGTAGCGTACCAATTGCACCATTTACCGTGCCTGTCAAAGTAGCAAAGGGTCATCTGACCACACATTAAACGTGTGGTTGCTATTTGCCAGATTGCCACTCATCGCTCAACGAGACGAGTCTCATGAATCGTGTCGATGCGTGACAAACTCTGCTATATTACATGCAAATGCCGTCTATGATTCACAGTATAAATAATCTAGATTGTGCGTAGAAGAGAGAGAGAGAGAGAGAGAGAGAGAGAGAGAGTGTGTGTGTGTGTGAAAGTGAAAGAGAGAAAGATTTATTGAAAATATATCTTCGACGCTAATCGATGAAAACTTTTCCAAAATTTATCCAGGATTTCACACATAAATAAAGTTAAAATAAAACACGAAACAACTGAATCATCATTGAAATCAACAGAAATCCAGTATTTAACTCTTTTTCAATCAATTTCAACCTGATTGATCATTTCTTTTTCTCTCCCACTTCCTAAATGAATTTTTATTATTATTCGCCAGAATCAAACCAGAAATATACTACTACTTTTGTGATGCGTAAATTGCAAATGAAAGATCGATTATATGGAAAATATTCTCTATCTCTTTCTCTTTTCCTCTCTCTCTCTTCTTCGGAATTATATGTAAAGCTGATTAAACTGTTGAACCGATTGAAAATAAGGACCTGAATTATTATGATGGAATGTATGTGTGTATGTTCGTGTGTGTGTTTATGTATATATGTATGTATATTTTATATATATATATATATAAATAGATATATACACAACAATAAAATAAAGGACAAACAGATGGATTATTGTCATCGAACGATTTGGATCGTTGGGATCTGATTATTACGTTCTGATTGGGAATTCAATAGATTCCTGTAATAATTACTGAAAACAAGGACCACGATATGTGTTCATAGGGAGTCATGCGTTAATTTACACTTTCGACCTCTTTTAAACTAAATAACTTTAATTCCTTATAACCCAATTTGTAAAAAAAAGAAAAAAAACTATATATAATGTAAAAGTATAATTATATTGTTATATGTGTAATGCTACTATTAAATATAACTTATATATTTTCAAGAAGTAATCATGTTCAACAAAACGAATAACATGATTATTTTTATTACCAATCGTGCTTGAATGGTTACTGATAATTAATTAAAAAATCATGAAAAAATGTTAAATACAAAATGCCAATGAATTGTCTTTTTAAACGAAATGGAATAACGAGTTCGGTTGTTAGATATTATTCCAGAAGGTTAATAGAATAATCAGAAGGAAAACGAATGACGTAGAAACGTAAGTGAGATTAGAATTGGAAAATGAGCGTCGATCATCCAACGTCCTTGGACGTTGCTAGAAAGAGGAGGAGCGCAATGCCGGTATGAGATAAGAGTAGAGAGGATGATTACACTTTTTCGGGATGTAATTTACGTTTTTCTGGAAAAAGAACGATAGAGCGAGAGAAAGAGAAAACGGTTGAGTTTAAGTTGGCGAGGCAAGGCAAGGCAAGGCAAGGCAAGGCAAGGCAAGGCAAGGCAAGGCAAGAGAGACGGTAAAGGCAGCCTAAGCAACGACGGTCGCGCAAGAAAATTAGCAACGTTTGCTCCGCGTAAGAGTTATGAGGGCTTTGTAGCCGAACTACTCATGAACATTAAGGGTCATTACAATGGCGATAAATTATGGCCACTGTCTCGCGCAATATTTATGTTATCAATTCCGCGGAACGTAGAACCACTGAAGATACAGGGCTCGAACCATAACGATTAGACACTTATTTTGAAGTACGCTTATTAAGTCACTTTTGTGAATGAGAGGGAGAGAAGGAGAGAGAGTTTAGTCTCTTCCTTTCTTTTTTTTTTCTTGCCTATACAAAAAATACGTTCGATATTTCGAGTAGGCTCAATTTTTACGACGCTCTCCTCTTAATTGATAGTTGTAAATAGCGGAGTCTTAAAGAATGTTCCTTCTCTCTCTACTTCCCCCCTCTCTCTCTCTCTTAAATCTTATTACTTCTTGTCCATTAAAGTTGCATTTCACGTTTTTAAAAAGAAGTCTTGTAAGAATACGATTAATGATATATATTTTCTCGAGGAAATGTTTCAAGTCTCTGACATTGGAATACATGGAATCGTTCGTCTAGATTATCGAAAACGTTTACGTCTCATTCTTAAACTCCTTATCATCTCTTTGTCCCAGTCTGTATACTAACGCACAGTAGTAACGGCGTAGTAATGGCGGTGGCGGCATCAGTAGTAGTGGTGATGGTAGCAGTATACGAGGTCCGACAGAATAAAATAGCAGTGAAATCCAGCGTGAGATATTTCTTCCTTCCCCTTGTGAATTTCATCCACTTCTTCCGACTCTGCCCTCTAACAATCCCCTGTCCCTCCGTTAACTGAAACTGAATTCCTACCCCATTATTCGGCCCAACTTTTTTCTACCGTTCCGGTAACGTGCAAGAACCATTCGAGCAGCCATTACACATGAATTCGTATTTGAAATACGTGGAGAGTTGGGGAAGGGAAGGAGGGTGCGATGTGGGTGGTCCACCCATTGAAAACGATTGACTATCTAAATATAGAACGGGCCAAAAGTTCCTAGGTGATTTTAGAAAAAGAGTAATTGATTTGTTTTTTGATCACCTAACAACTTTTAGTCCTCTCTGCATAGTAGACGTGTGTATATATATATATATATGTGTGTGTATATATATATATGTATATATATATATATATATGGATTCTCATTTTCATTCATGATCCTTCCTTTCTTTCTAACTTCTCCTTTTCAACAAGTCAAAATATATTCGTCCGAAAGCCATCACCGAGAGCGTCGATGAGTCGTCATCAAACAAGAAGACCGATTTATCAGAACGAACATACGAGTTTCCATCGATATAAACCAACTTTTCGTAAGATTTGCTAACATTAATCTCGAGCTTCTCGCGACTTCGACGAACACGCGCGATGTTTTTCTACAAACACGTATACATGTAATATATAGACACACACATACGAATGTTTCTTCAATCGATATAGTAAAAGAAACTATTACATTAATATCTTCAACGAAAAACTTAATTTTATGGATGAGAGATCTGAAGAACTTTTAGTCGACGTGTAAGTACGCCTCTAATGATATTTTTTACTCCAACAAGATATATTTCAATTGTTCGAAACTTTAAAAATATCACGATGAAGTCGACGCGAAGAAAGATCGATCGATTATACGACTATTGTGAATTTTGTCTAAACTTATCGAAAAGAATAATTTGTTATAAGTTTGTCGCGTGTCAATTATCACATATTTGTGTTTGTGTTACTATAATATAAGAACATGTGGAAAATGTGAAAATGTATGTTTCATGAGAATATATTAATATGCATGATTATGCAAAATTTTAATTAAAACAACGCGCAGTAGGAGTACTTTTTATATTCACTATATTTTGCTTGGAAAAAAGAAAAATGAGAATTTTTCGACATATATTTACAAAACATTATGAAGAAAAAATATTGAGAAGGAAACGTTTCCAATATTTAATCGAGAGAATGATCGAAGATTGATCCGATTGAAACTGATACGATCTATAGAATTTTTACAATTAATTTAAATCGAAGATTCTTAATGTTTAAAGATCAATGATCAAGAAAATAATTTGGTGATCAAGACAAGGTCGAATTAACGTTAACACAATCTACAGAATTCCCACAATCCTCGAAACCCAATTGCGCCATATACATATATTTTGTTCTCTAATAAAGTAGATGATGTAATAAATTGATCGATCTAATAATTAAGCTCTACGGAAAAACGCCATAAAAAGTATCGAGACATTTTCCTTCTATTAAATACACGCAACCGTCGGAGCTAATAAAAACGTTCCGTTTATTAACTAACTTTTTCATCAAATTTTATCATTTTTGCTCTCTCCCCCCCCCCCCCTTCTCTCTCTCTTTTACACAGAGGAAAAAAATGAAGAGGAAAAAAGGAGAAGAGAAAGTCATCACGTATCAACGAAGTATGAAAAGGAAATACAAAAGTGACGTAGCGATCAGGAATATTTTCCTCTCCGTCGCTTATCATTGGATGGACGACGAGAAACAAGGCTGGGCGTATAAAATAAAATAGGTTCGGCAAAAATGTTACGTTCAGTAAAATAGAGAAAGATACAGAAATAGGTAGATAAAGAGAGAGAGATAGAGATATAGATAGAGAGAGAGAGAGAGAGAGAGGGAGAAAGGGAAAGAGAGAAATAGAGAGAGATAGAGAGCAAAAGAGAGACAGAGATAGAGTCAGTTTTTCGCGAATGCTATTTGAAAGTGTCAGGGATGGCGAAATTTGAAATTACCATGCGTGGACGAAGGACGATGACTGTACCGGCTGTCGCGAGAGTGTGATCGAGCACCAACACAAATATATATATATATATATAGAGAGAGAGAGAAAAAATTACAAATAAACATGTATATATATATATATATATATATATATATATATATATACATACATACACTTGCTAACGAAATACGACATAGAACGACGAATTAGTGTTCATTAGCGATCGCGAATAGGGTTCCACTGTCGAATGAAGGTAATTTTTTAAATATGAGAATGCATTTTTTCTTTCCCCATAAAATATAGTCTACTTCAAGAATTTCTTTCTCTCTCCCGTACTCTCTCCTTTTTTTTCTTTCATTTCTTTTATCCCAAGAGAGAAAACAAAAAGCATACGGAACTCCGTACACATTAGCTCCGAACTGTTTTGACAAGCTTAGGAAAAGTAGTCTCGTGGGTGTGTGTGTGCTCGAGAATCTCTCGTAGCTCGAGATTTATTCTGCCTGCGATTAAGATAATGCGAGAAAATTCATTTCAATTTTCTGTGCCTGTACACGTAAGAGCATCGATTCGCTAACAACAACACAACACAACACAACAACAACAACAACAACAACAGCAAAACCAACAACGAGAAAGAAAAAAAAAGGCAAAGAAAGAAAAAAAAGAAGAGTTAACAAATCCGTATCTTTCTTTCGTATAGAAACGTAGAAAATGAAGAGGGAGAGGGTGAAAAGGGGGAGGAAGAGGGTGATAGGAGGGCGTAGTGGGAGAGATAGTAGGAGTGAGCTGAAGGGCAAATCGCGATGGAATTACCGTCGACTTCGGAATTTAATTCACGGAAGCGTATTTAAAATGAAACACGCGGCACTTTGTCAAAACGAGTCGAGCCCGCGAGAAATAACTTACGTTTAAATCTTCCGCTGGGTGTAGTAACCGTTGAGGTGTGGGAGAATGCGCGGCCGCCGTAGTACTCACGACGACGGCACGTCGAAACGTTTCCCTTTTTTCCTTTCCTCGTCGACCTACCACGGAGCCCTTCAGCTGACATATCCGGCCAATGATTTAAAACAGGGTAGGACGATTTTACTAGCTGGAAAGATTAATAAATCCGATAAGGTACCTACTCGAACGAACATTCCTTCGAAATATATATATATATGCGTTGTGTCTGTGTGTCTCTCTGTGTGTGTGTGTATGTATATATATATATATATATATATATATATATATATATA